>NC_090655.1:49449421-49583705 GCF_040937935.1 Hyperolius riggenbachi | reverse complement strand
ACATTGTTCTCTGTTTAATTTGCCTGTTATCACCTCTAAGATAAGAATCCCGACTAAGCAGTCGGTCTGGCTTTGCTACAGAATAATTATAGCTGAGACTGTGTTCTTTGCTGTCTTCAAGTCCAAGCCTGCCCCCTGCTGGCTTTGCTCAGGAATCATTATAGCTGAGTCATTATAGCAAAGCCAGAATCAATGCTCAGTCCGGGATTCTTATCTCAGCTAGATAACAGACACTTTTAGCAGTGAGGATGGAACAGAGAGCATGGTAAATGTTTTCTCTAATGTTCCCACTGATTTCTATGGTAAAATACACAAGGGTGCTTCATCTCTGGTTCACTTTAAACAGATGGTTAGTAGTTACCGGTTTTCTTATCTTTTCAAATCCACTATAATTTGCATGGGAAGTAGAACTTGAACATTCATCTTGGACTGATATATTGGAACTATACAAGCAGCCATTAACAATCTGAAAGGGATCAGAGAACCTGCTCACTCTTACTGCCTGCAGTCCGCAGAATAATCTGATACGGTGCATACCAGAGGCATCCTAGGATGTGTAGTTTGCATTAGTTAAAGGAAACTTGCTGACCCTATTTAACCCATTAGTAACTTCAGTAGTTGTCTCGTTTTGGATAAATGCCCTGCTTTTAACCTCATTAGGCAGAACTCGTGCTGGAAATTCTTCAAATGCTTTGATCACCCTCTCCGCTAGCAGAAATATAGAAACTGAAAGCAGAAGTCCTCTGTCTTCTCACCTTGCCCCACAGTAACAAGTGGCCATAAATACACATTACAGTAGTACTAATTAGAAGCAGGGAAATATAACAAATATGTGCTAAAATAAATTGGTCTGAAGTACTTGCAAGCCTCTAAATAATTTGGCTGCTAAAGAGTTAAAAGAAACCAGAGCTGACGAATAATACGTTTTATACATACCAGGGGCTTCCTCCAGCCCCATCCGCACGGATCGCTCCCACGTCCTCAGCCTTCTCCTGCTCCGGTACCGGGTCTCGCAACTTCAGCCAGTCGTGGCCAGTCTGTGCAAGAGAAGTGCGCCCTCTACGTATCTCTCCGCGACTGGCTGAAGTTACGGAACCCGGTACCGGACCAGGAGAAGTCGTGGGAGCGATCCGTGCGGAGGGGGCTTGAGGGAGCCCCGGGTATGTATAAAACTTTTAGTCGTCAGCTCTGGTACACTTTAAGGGCAGTTGGATAAGGGTGTTGCACCTTTTTGTGTTGCTGCTGGCATTGCTGTGTAAATTCTTACCTTTCTTTCACAAACACTTTAACACATAGGGGTCTGTTCTGGAAGCAGTAGGAGCTGTTTGCAGCCTTTGCTGGTCTAGCAGCAGGTACCCAAAATTGCTCCAACTCCACAGCCCTGTTTAGCAGGACCCTATACTGGAATGATTATTGCAGAAACTGTTTCGGTGTCTTTCTCATAGCAGTCTATATGTGTGGCCAACAGCGCTGCTGTTGTGCTCTTCCCATTATGTTGCTAATAAAGCGTACGTTGGGATGGTGTTGAGAAACGGTGAGATTATTTCTGGTTATGGAACGGTAGCGAGCAGAATGTTATCTTGCCTTACTTCACCTCTTCTCTTTACAGGCACCTCCTGGTAAGAAACCGGAACCTTTCCTCCTTCCCAATGGGCATCATCTCTTCCAGAGCCTGACGGAGGCTGTTGTGGGAGGTGAGTCTTGGATGCCTCACGATTGTTGCCTCTTCTTGTTACATGTGGTAGGGAAATATTGTGGCATTCTGATGTGATTCTATAGAGATAATGCATCTGCAGCCAGATGAACCACTCTTTCCACCTTCAGCTGTCTCAGAACCAGGGTGTGACTCTTATCTGGATGTAAAAGAGGAGGCAGCTGGAGTCGGGTAAATGGGTCCTGGAAATCTGGCTGCTGCCATAAGCCATATTGTGAATTATGGCTATAGCGGTGCTCATTTAGTAACTTGGGTTCTGTATAAAGACTGCGCCGAGATTATGCTAAAAATTGTGTAATTTGGCCGCCAGCAATAGCTGGAAGCCGAATTGCATCTTCAGTGGCTGCCTGAAAGGGGAATAGTACTGTATATACTCGCATATAAGCCGACCCGTGTATAAGCCGAGGTACCCACTTTTTCCTCAGAAACCAGGAGAAAGTGATTGACCCGCGTAAAAGCCCCCTCCCCAATATAGCCCCCTCCACAGTAACCAGATGTTCCCACAGTACAAGTCTGCCCCCCTCCTCATAGGCAGATGTGCCCCAGGATCATACAGCTGTGTCTGAAGAAGCCACTAGATGGCGTCATAGATATAAGACACAGGGATTGGGGATTCTTCCTGTGTGGCAATCATTGCAACGCTGACACATTACTTGTACACTCCGCTCCACAAGCCAGGGGACACAGGTAGTGTTTAGTAGCCCACGCCGCACACCATGTTGCAGGGGATGGGGGGGCAAGGTGGTAAAAACAGGATCTTTAGTGGACAATACTTGCGCTCCTCTGCCACAAACAAAACCTGCTCCACCAACTGTTTTGCTCCACTGACTCACATAGAAGTCGAGGGGGGTAACTTTTTCAGCACATTTTTAATGCTGAAAATTTAGGCTTATACGTGAGTATATACAGTAATCACATGACCACTACAGCAAAAAAAGTAAGCAGTTAATATCTGACAGAACAGACAGGTTTTGAACTAGTCCGTCTCATGGGGGATTCTTTTATTATTATTATTATTATTATTATTATTATTTATTTATAAAGCGCCAACATATTCCGTGGCGCTGTACAATGTAAGAAAACAAACAAGGGATACATAATGATATACATGAAATATGAACACTGATACAAGATACAGCACTGCTGATTACAGCTTGATTTAACATGATGACTAAAATGTATACATTTCTAACAGTGTGCAAGCAATTGAATTAATAACATTCCATGACTCAAAAGGGTGAGAGCCCTGCCCTTGCGAGCTTACAATCTAAAGGAATGGGGTGGAAACAAGAGGTGGGGGAAGTATACAGTATATGTACAGGCAGTGCGTAATTAGGTTATTTAGTGGGTGCATGGCCTAAGCTAGAGAATATGCTTGTCGGAAAAGGTGGGTTTTGAGGGAACGTTTAAAGATTTTGAAGGTGGGAGAGTGGCGGATGTGTTGTGGAAGGGCATTCCAGAGGAGGGGTGAGGCACGTGAGAAGTCTTGTACACGTGAATGTGAGGAGGTAATTGTAGAAGAGGATAGAAGAAGCTCGTGTGCAGATCTGAGATTGCGGTTGGGTTGGTATAGGGGAGACTAGTGAGGAGATGTACAGGGGAGAGATTATGGAGAGCTTTGTAGGTTATGGTTAAGAGTTTGAACTGAATCCTCTCATTAATTGGTAGCCAGTGAAGAGCTTGACAGAGAGGGTCAGCAGAGGAAGAGCGAGAGGAGAGATGAATGAGTCGAGCAGCAGAGTTCAGTACAGAACTGAGCGGTGTTAGTCGGTTAGTTGGAAGTCCACCAAGCAATATATTGCAATAGTCCAATCGAGATATAATAAGAGCATGTACTAACATTTTGGTTGTGTCATGGGAGAGAAAATGTCGGATACATGCTATGTTTTTCAGTTGGAAATGGCAGGAGCTGGTTAGGGAGTTAATGTGAGGAGTAAGGCCCAGTGCACACCAAAACCGCTAGCAGATCCGCAATACGCTAGCGGTTTTGGGAGCTGATTTCAGAGCGATTCTAGGTATGTTTAGAGAGGTTTTCTAAACATACCTAGCGGTTTTGGGTGCGTTTTTGTGTAGCAGATTACACATATTGTTACAGTAAAAGCTGTTACTGAACAGCTACTGTAACATAAATGCCTGGCAAACCGCTCTGAACTAGCGTTTTCAGAGCGGTTTGCGTTTTTCCTGTACTTTACATTGAGGACGAAACTCTTCCGAAAACCGCAAACGCGCAGCAGGAGGCGTGTTTGCGGCTTGGCAAAAACCGCAAACCGCCGGTGTGCACCATCCCATTGCAATACATTAGACAAGCGTTTTTATAGGCGGATGCGGCCGGCGGATCGCTCCAAAAACCGCTCGGTGTGCACTGGGCCTAAATGAGAGAGAAGAATCAAATATTACCCCCAAGCACCGTGCTTTGGGAACTGATGTTATAGACGTGTTGTTAACATTTATTGTAATATCATATTCTTTGGGTTTCCTTTGTTTTCAAAAGTATTTCCTGAACGGCAGTTGCCAAGTCTAACTGCCAAAATAGTGTGCAAGTGAGCAGGAAGGCTGTCTGTTATCTCACTAGTTTAGCAGTGAGAGTTAGCAACAAGTATAACCTGGAGCAGTCATGGCTCTACTTTAGTACAGATATGAAGCGATAGCATTTATTAGGAAAACAATACAAAACATAGGTATTATGTTACTTACTGAAAGCTATTTTTGGTGTATTTTCTCAAGGTTTTCTAAGCACAGTCCTTTCCGTAGCTCTTTATGCTAGGTACACACAATACAATTTTGTGTTGGATAGATGGTTCGATAGATCATTTCCAACATGTCCGATCTTATTTTCAATCGTTATTCTGTTTGATTTCTCATAGAAGTGAATGGAAATGGATTAACCACTTCAGCCTTCAGGTTTTTTTTACTTTATGCATCCGAGCAATGTTCACCTCCCATTCATTAGCCTATAACTTTATCACTACTTATCACCATGAACTGATCTATATCTTTTTTCCGCCACCAATTAGGCTTTCTTTGGGTGGTACGTTTTGCGAGAGACACTTTACTGTAAATGCATTTTAAAAGGAAGAATAAGAAAAAAACGGAAAAATTGATGATTTCTCAGTTTTCAGCCATTATAGTTTTAAAATAGTACATGCCTCCATAATTAAAACTCACGTATTGTATTTGCCCATATGTCCCGGTTATTACACCGTTAAAATTATGTCCCTATCACAATGTATGGCGACAATATTTTATTTGGAAATAAAGGTGCATTTTTTCTGTTTTGCATCTATCACTATTTACAAGTTTACAATAAAAAAAATAGAAATATTTCATCTTTACATTGATATTTAAAAAAAAGTTTAGACCCTTAGGTAAATATTAACTTTTTTTTTTTTTTTTTATCGTAATGTTTTTTTTTTTTTTTTTTTTTTTTTTTTTTTTTTTATATTAAACATTTTGTTTGGGTATTTTTGGGGGAGTGGGATGTAAACAGTAGTTTTATAATGTAAATGTGAGTTATTTTTTTTTTTAGTTGTAGTTTTACTTTTTGGCCACAAGATGGCGGCCATGAGCTTGTTTACATGACGTCACTCTAAGCGTAACATACGCTTAGAGAGACTCATGGGGGACGCAACAGTCAGAAAAAGCGAAGCTTCCGAGAGAAGCTGTCGCTTTTTCTGCGGTGGAGAGGAATCTGTGATCGGGCACCATAGCCCGATACACTGATTGCCTGGCTAACAAACCGCGGTACGTCCAGGAGGCCGAAGTAGTTAAGAAAAGATAACAAAATTCGGATCGGAAATCGATCGAACAGAAAATCAACCGAAAAACGCATAGTGTGTACCCAGCATTGCACAGATTACACAACCCTCATACATTTGAATCTGAAGGCCGATCACCTGTTTACTTCCACTAGTGACTTTTTTTTTTTTTTTCTTTTTTTTCTTCTTCTTCTTTAACCAGTTCACCCCCAAGGCTTTTTATCCTAACGGACCAGAGCAATTTTCAGTTGTCAGCGCTCCTCCCTTTTATTCCCTAATAACTTTATTACTACTTATCACAAGAAAATGATCTATACCTCGTTTTTTTCGCCACCAATTAGGCTTTCTGTGGATAGTACATTTTGCTAAGAATTTTTTTTATTCTAAATGCATTTTAATGAGAAAAACAGAAAAAAAAGAAAAAAATTATTATTTCTCAGTGTTCAGCCATTATAGTTTTAAAATTAAACATTCTCCTGTGGATAAAACAAACACGTTTTATTTGCCCAGTGGTCCCGATAATTAAACCGTTTAACCTGCTGAGCGGTCTGGACGAGCTCAGCTCGTCCAACACCGCCAGAGGCTGCCGCTCAGGCCCTGCTGGGCCGATTTTCGTCAAATAAAGTGCAGCACACGCAGCCGGCACTTTGCCAGCCGCGTGTGCTGCCTGATCGCCGCCGCTAGCGGCGAAAGAGGGTCCCCCCCAGCCGCCTGAGCCCAGCGTAGCCGGAACAAAAAGTTCCGGCCAGCGCTAAGGGCTGGATCTGAGGTGGCTGACGTCAGGACGTCGATGACGTCACTCCGCTCGTCGCTATGGCGACGATGTAAGCAAAACAAGGAAGGCCGCTCATTGGGGCCTTCCTTGTTCTGGGCGCCGGAGGCGATCGGAAGATCGCCTCCGGAGCGCCCTCTAGTGGGCTTTCATGCAGCCAACTTTCAGTTGGCTGCATGAAAGTTTTTTTTTTTTTTTTTATTTAAAAAAAACCCTCCCGCAGCCACCCTGGCGATTTAATCAGAACGCCAGGGTGGTTAAATTATGTCCCTATCACAATGTATGTAACAGTATATTATTTTGAAATATAAGTGGTTATTTTTCTGTTTGTTCTGGCCAAAATTACAAGCCCCTATGTAATAAATTAAAATTAATTTTCCCCCATAAAATATAGAATAAAAAAAGGCGAGTCCCTAAGGCAACTATTTTTTTTTTTTTTTTTAAGCTGATTTTTTTTTTTACAAGTGTTTTTTTTGGGGGGGGAGGGTTGGAAGTGTAATTTTATTAATGTGTATATACTTGAAAATGTATGTATTTTGTAGGTGTAATATACTTTTTGGCCACAAGATGGCGGTAGTGAACACTCATAGGACGTGTTCACTTTTTTTTTTTTTTTTTACACTTTATTAAACTGTTACATTTCCTGTTTATGTGAATGGACGTAGCCGCTGTTCGCGGTCACGTCCATTCACTCCAGGCACTGCGATTGGGTAGAGGACCATTCAGTCTTCTTCCCCAATCACCCAGCAGGGGATCCCGACGGTAATGGCGGCGGTAGCGGCGCGCACACGGCGGTAGCAGCGGCGGGAATGCGCGACGTATTAAAACGTCATGTTGCCGTTAATAGCGGTAAGCATGACGTTTTAATACGATAGGATGTCGGTAAATGGTTAAATCCCAGGCAAGGTTGATTGGTTGAATAAGCATGCGGCTGATTTTGAACTGGAGAATGGACGCATAAAAAAACGATAAAATAAAAAACTGAGGAGAGGTAGGGAATGGCTTGCCTCTCCTGAAGGACCCAATAGCCAGCACTGGCATAACAATAGGGGATGCGACCCCTGCCCCCACAGGGGGGCTGGAGGGGTCGCAGCATGAGGGGAAAGCCATGCCCACAGTTGGCGTGGAGGGGGGATGGGGCTCTCCCCTACAGCTCAATGAGTGTCCGGGCAGCGGCAGGCAACGGCTGATACATACCTTCCGTCTTCCGTGCGCTTTAGCGTGCGTTCCTCACTCTAGTCGCTGACGCGACTTCCTGTTTTATACCCGCTCAGAATTTCTGCAGGGGCGCCCCTGATGGATGTGACTTTATGAACATTCAGTTATTTATTGCACAACAAAAGGATCCGTGCGTTTCCCGAGCATTCACTTTACCACACATATCCTTCCCCCGCCCGCCTTTCAGGTTTCCTGGCTCATGACTGGTTCACACTGCAAGCGCTTTTCCACAGGTGTTTTTTCTCACCCACACAAGAGTTTTGTAAACTGTAAGGCCCCATTCACACTTGAAAGCGCAAAACTGCGGGAGTGATTATTTATTTTTTCCCACAATTTCACTCGGAAAAATCACTGGACACTGCAGCGATTTTTCCCGCGATTGCATTTAGCGCTTCTATAGCACTAAAACGCAAGCACTGGGAAATCGCCTGAAAATGGTGCAGGCTACGCGTTTGCCGATTTGCATTAATCATCGGTGAGTAACGCAAATCGCCCAAGTGAGAACGGGCCCATAGGGTATTATGCTTATGAGTGACTTTGCAGTTCTGCCTTTAGAGAGTGTCATGAAGTCCTCTTTCAGACGGACGGCTGAACTGTTCGCCTGTCCAGCAGTTCAGTCTCTTGCCACCCACAAGCACTATTTGGGTGCAATTTAAGTGCAGCCGAATGGTGGCAGGTGTGACACCACGTCGGCGCTTGTGGTGGTGTAACTGTGGCAGAAAACTACACCCATGGCCATGCTGAGTTGTGACTGAAGGGCCTGTCAACCGCCACTACTGAGCGTGAGGCCGGTGCATGAGAGCAGCTGATTGAGGCCACAGACAGCTTTGTCAGAAGCCTTAACCAAGAGCTTGTTTGTGGCCTTTGACGAAGCGGGGAAACCTGTGAAATGGCTGTCAGGCCATCTGTACACTTGAGTCTGTCATTTTTCTGTCGGGTGAAATCAACCTTTTTATTTTATTTTATTTTTTTTGGTGGATTCTTCTGGATTGGTGCCCGGATTTGTGTTTGAGGTTTATGCCTTGTATTGGTGGAGGGTAAAGGAGGCACCTGTCATATTTGTACAGTGTGGTATATGGTCGTTGGGTGCCTAGTGACAATGTTTGGTGTACAGTGCTGTGAGTAACAGATTATAGCAATATGTTTTCTGAGCTGATCCACCATGTTCTATGTCCAGGCATCACCCGGCAGAGTCTCTACTGGCTTCCCTTTAAGGAGACTGTGGTAAGACTGGTGTTCAAGATGGCAGAGGAGCCGGAGGACATCTGTGCAGACATCTTACACAGATGCAGCCAGCAGGTCCTGCAAGAGATAAACAGCGAAGAAGAAGGTAAGTGAGGGAGTCTGGATTGTAAAAGTGCTGCAGACTGTACCAGCTGGTTATAGAGATCACTGATATAAACCTTAGGAGCCAATGCTTGTCTAGGAGATCATGTATGCCTTGTACACCCGTACAAGTGTTTCTATGCCGGGGGGAGGGGCACGGCCAGGGCAAGTGAGAACAATGCATATATATGGCCTGCCAGCCCTATTGCTCTTCTGGCATAAGTAGTATCTGAGTCAAAACCCTGGAACAAGCATATATGGCTAATCCAGTAAATCTGAGTCAGCTAAGTAAGAGTACCTGATCTGCACATGCTTGTCCAGGGTCTATGGCTAAAAGTATTGGAAACAACAGGATCAGGAGGACTGCCAGGCAACTGGTATTGTTTAAAAGGAAAAACAATATGGCAGCTTCCATATTCCTCTCACCTCGGGTTCCCTTTAAGGCTTTGACCCATCTAATTGTATAACTGGTAACAGCCATGCTAAGGCTTAGTTCACACCACAAAATGCTATTGCTAGCAGTTACACATTTGCGATTTTAACCAAATCATAACACTGCTGTGGGAACGCCCTTCTAGGGTGACACTGCACTAGCCATTTGCCAATCTGCAATCGATTTGCACTCCTGTCTCTGTGAGCCAGCCCTAAGGACAGCAGATCAGTCAGGATGGTGTTATTTTGTTGACCACCTTGTGGGAAGATGTAGAGGTTCAGTGTTTTAGGTTTTCCACATCTGCACAGATTACAGCATCACAAATATGCATAACAGTTACACTTCAAAGTTGCGGTATATTAACAGAAGCAGAATTCGGGCAACTTGCAATGTCCTAATTCTATTATAGACACCTGTCATAGCTTTGTCTTTTTCCCCCCTCAGCGTCCTCAGTCCCAGCGTTTCTGCTCACCCACCTGCTGTCTCTGGCCGGCGATGTGGCGCTACAATTGGTGGTGCATCTGGAGTGTACAGTTAGCGCAGAACTGAGGCGGAGAAGAGTGCTCAAGGAAGAGCAAGAGGCGGAGAAAGCTGGGAAGGGAAAGAACAGGAAGAGTAAGGTGAGGTCACTCTGTGCCATCATTATTTTTTTGTATGCATGGATATAACATTTGTATCCTCAAAGATTGTAGAGTGTAGGAAGCCGTGAGATGCTGGCAGACTTTTCTATAACGAAGGCAGTAATTCTGATCTGTGGTTAGATCTATGTACGCAGTGCCGCCAGACTTTGTCTGAGAAATCTTAGCACAATTATGTTTAAAGGGATTCTTTCGTGAAAAAAGTAGGCAGTTAAAAAATGTGACAGATGACAGGTTTTGGGCCAGTCCAAAAAAAATGTCGCCCGAATGAATTTTCGTCGAACGAATTGGATTTTCTTGGTGGTCGTGATAGATAGGAAGCAATGATTAGTTAGTAGATGGTGTAGTGAACGATTTTTCGCCCGATCAGAATTTCTGATCGCTCAGACGATTTTTCGCTAGAAATTGGACCATTAGTGGCCAGCTTAAAGAGGAACTCCAGTGAAAATAATGTAGTAAAAAAAAGTGCTTCATTTTTTACCATAATTATGTATAAATGATTTAGTCAGTGTTTGCTCATTGTAAAATCTTTCCTCTCCCAGATTAACATTCTGACATTTATTACATGGTGACATTGTTACTGTGGGCAGGTTATTTAGCTGTTTCTAGCTGCTCTGTCTGTTACAGACAGCTAATAACAGCTATTTCCTGTCTCTGAACATTGTTACATTGTGGCAGTTTGCCAGCAGTACCGCGGTATTCAGAGCCTCTTGTGGGAGGGGTTTCAGCACAAAATCAGTCACACAGCGCCCCCTGATGGTCTGTTTGTGAAAATCATTGTCTTTCTCATGTAAAATGGGGTATCAGCTACTGATTGGGAAAAAGTTCAATTCTTGGTTGGAGTTTCTCTTTAAGGGGGATTCTCAGGGCTTTCTTTGTTTTCAATATCATTTCCTGAACAACAGCTTAACTGCCAAAATAGCAAGATACCAGCCGCCCTCCCTAATCACTTGCACACTATTATGTCAGTTAGACTTTGCAACTGCTGTTCAGGAAATGCTGTTGAAAACAAAGAAAGCCTTGAGAATCCCCCTTAAAAAGATGGACTTGCCCAAAACCTGTCATCTGTCACATTTTTTAACTGCCTACTTTTTTCGCGAAAGAACCCCTTTAAGTCCTGGAAATCACTAGAAACGCTGCAGCGCTTTAGGTAAACAGTACAGCGATTCTGCTTTGCAGGGTTTTTTTTTTTGTTTTTTTTTTTCCCCCAACAAACTTTATTATACTTACCAGGTGTCTGGATACCAGGTAAGTATAAATCACACACACACCACCCCCCATCGCTGAAAAATGGCTTTTCCAAGGGATGTTGCAGCTTTCTGTACATGGCACTGAGCGCAAACGCACTCAAAATGCTGCATTTCCTGTGATTGTGATTAACCCTAATTGCACTAGTGGATTACCCACCACTGACTTTCATTGGGAAAGAGTTTTGGGGGAAAATGCCTTAGTGGGTCCCAGCCCTTCAGCACATTAAACGCAAAGATTTTTCAGAAGGGAAAAAAAAAAAATCTCTAAGTGACAATAGTCTGCTGTCTTCCAGGGCAATGACAGTATGGCGGAGGAAGACATGGGGCTCGCCGGGGCCTCTGCTGACGATGTTGACGCTGAACTTATTCAGAAAATTTGTGAAACTGAGTTGCTGAATTGTAAGTCTGAGAATTTTATGTACATAATTTTACACATTTAATTGAAATTTTTATCTAGAGCTCTACAGAGAATTAACCAATCGCATCACTCCAACCATCAGCACACCTATGACAGATTAGAGTTCAGAGTTCATGGAGCCATTCACAAACTATGTATGCAAATGTATGCAGCTTAAAAATGAACCATTCCTATTGCGCCAAGGTGGAATTCGATTGGTTCAGTTTCAAGCTGCATGAATTTGCTTTTTTTTTTTTTTCATACAGAATTATTTGCATCTCACTGACCATCTATAGTCAGAACTAGTGTCTACCTCAGCTTATGGTCTATATTCTATTTTACACATTGTACAGCTGCAGTACTAGATATAACCCCACTAAGAATTGTTTGTGACTGGTAACCCTATTATGGGATAGCTATGCTAGATACACACAAAGTAATTTCTCGTCACATCGACGTCAGGTTGAGTTGATCATTTCCAATATACCCCCGATCGAGAATGGGATCAATATTTTTTTTTTCCTTCTCTAGCAGATCAGTAGTGCACAAAATCAATTGTTCTTGATTAAAGTTAACCAGAGACGAAGCACCCTCATATATTTTTCCATATATATCAGTGTGAACATTAGAGAAAACACTTACCCTGCTCTGTTTCATCCTTCACTGCTCAGTCTGCTTGTAACCAGCTCTGATAAAATCCCCGACTGAGCATTCAGAGAGCATGGTAGGTGTTTTCTCTAATGTTCCCACTGATATATATGGTAAAATACACGAGGGTGCTCCGTCTCTGGTTCACTTTAAGAGCAGCTTGGACAGGTCAGAAATGAGACTTGCTCCAATAATCTGACTGTAAATTGCTTTGCATGTACAAAGCATGTCTGGCTCTATATGCTCTGTGCAGAGCTATATAACATGCCATAGCAGTGGAACATTAGATGCACTGAGACAGTGACTGGCTTTGTGTTTTCTGTACAGAGCTGTGTAACCTATAATTCACGCCAATGGTAGATGGTGGTTAAGACCTGTCTTACACTTGTGTGTGGAGCCCGCACCACATCACACTGCAGAAATGAGGCTTCATATGACCCTGCGCCACGGTGCAGCAAGCCGGGAGAAGAGCCCTATGCATAGGCCGGCCCCCTGGCAAGTGATGTACTCCCTGCTGGGCGGGAAGTGACTGATTCCCACTTGCCTTTGCATGCGTGTTGCACTGTGCGCCCATCGTGCACACTGCTGGCATCGCCCATTGACTTGCATTGCTGCATGGTCCGTGCGGTAGGCACAGTTACTTTATTTAGCAGACCCCTATGACTTTTTGTCTTCGGCACTTGAACTCATCTCCACTTTTGGACTTTTTTCAGGCCTACAGATCAATTGGACTAAATCATTACTGTTACCCCTAGATCCTTTGCCTGAACACTCATCCATAGCCTCACCACTACAGGTGGTCACACAACTTACCTATCTTGGAATTGAAATAACCTCACAGGTGACTTCGTACTACGGTCTCAATGTACTGCCGCTGCAACATCAGATTAAGACTAAGTTTCGTGCTTGGAGCACACTGCCTCTATCACTAATAGGTAGAGCCAATTTGATTAAAATGTGTATACTACCACGCTTTCTTTATGTGTTTCGTAACACACCCGTTCTCATACCAAACTACTTCTTCTCCGCTATTAATAAGCTAATTACTTCCTTTCTTTGGGCCTCATCGGCACCACAAATTGCTCTGTCTAGCCTCCAGCTACCTGTTGTACGGGGGGGACTGGCCTTGCCGAACTTTAAGCTATATTATTGAGCAACAGTGATTCATACAGTGTACTGGTGGTTTCAACAATCTATATATAATCCAGCAACAGTATTAGAATCCACTCATATTGGATCCTACATGGCACTGTCTGCCCTCCCATATCGAGGACATAAGGCCATTCCCTCCCTGACAACCCCAATGAAAACCACAGCCAGAGTCTGGGAACTAGCTCAACATTTTCTTCTAAAAGATGATCAATGGTCTCCACACACTCCCTTATGGAACAATGCGAGTCTAAAAGAATTTACTACAATTCCTGACCCCTCGGTATGGGCAACCAAAGGTGTTTTTAAATTAAAAGATATTGCGGGGGAGCAAGGGCTCCTGTCTTTTAATCTACTGAAAGCCCAATTTTCTCTTCCCAACTCCATGTTTTTTAGGTACTTGCAGTTACGGCATGCGTTTGAGACACAATTCCGTCATAAGCCTTTATCTCTGCACTCTAGCGACATGGAAAACCTACTGATGCATTCAGGCCTTACTGGAATAGTATCCCAATTGTATGATATATTTATTTCACATCCGCCCCAAGTTCCTAACAGAACTCTCGCAGCATGGAATATAGACTTTCCGGACCTGTCATCTAAAGATTGGGAAGGAATAGTAGCAGATTTCCTTAAAATCCCGATTGCAGCGAAACACAAGCTGAGTGCATTAAAATACCTTTATAGGGTTTATTATACCCCTCGGAGATTATCTCGGATGGGACTTGATGTCGATAACGCGTGCTGGAGGTGCAAAGCGGAGGGGGCGGGATTTTTCCATATTTTCTGGGAGTGTGGGGGGATTAAAATGTTTTGGTCACAGGTACATGATATAATCAGAGATAATTGGTCCACAGGTCCCATTTACAGCTACTGCTATGCTACTTAATCACTTTGGGGACATCACTCTTGGGGATAAAAAGCAGTTCTTGGTGAAACTCTTACTTTTTTACGCCAGGAGGGCAATTGCCCTTGCGTGGAAAAAGCCAGAAGCACCTTCTATTATAGAATTCAAGACTGCTATCAACTCTGACTTACCAATTTATAAAAATGTATATCAAAATCGTGGCTCTATCAAAAAATTCTACAAGGTGTGGAGGAAATGGCTGAAAGCTTCTGATCTTGATATTTGACCAATCGATTGGGCCCCCATGCTGGTTGGAGACATCTTGGATCACTTCTGGATAAGCTAGTGGGTGGGTGGGGATGGATAGATCCGGGGGGAAGCTGGGATGACTGTGTGGGAGGAGGGGGGGGAGGGACGGGAGTTACTTGTAATATACAATGTTATGTATATGTATATGTTTGTAATATTTTGAAAACTTCAATAAAATGTTTTTTCAAAAAATATTTTATCTCAGACACTCTTGATAAATGTCCTCCACTATGTGATGTCACTGGCTCCGTGTAGTCTCCTTTAGTGTCCCTTTATCTAATTTCCGATAGACGTTAGTTTTTAATTTTACTGTTCTATTCTGTAAAAAGCAAGCATAACCCAGTGCTGTCAGGGTGTGGTTTTGATTTATTCTCCCCATTTCTGTAGCTCAGCAGTACTTGTCTGCGTTTCTGCCCCTTGTACTGAGGGTGTGTAAGAATTCTGGGAAGTTCAGTGATCCCGCCCTCTGCACAGCTGCCACACTTGCGCTTGCCAAGTTCATGATGATCAGGTGGGTTACCTATGAGAAGTCTCACATCCGTGTTGTGGTGTTTATCAGCCACGTCACATTCTGCCATTTCTCCTCCAGCTCTGATCACTGTGATTCCAACCTGCGTCTTCTCTTCACTCTTCTGGAGAAATCTTCTCTGCCTGGGGTCCGCTCTAACATCATGATCGCTCTGGGTGACCTCAGCATCCGCTTCCCCAATCTCATTGAGCCGTGGACTCCTCATCTTTATGCCAGGTAAACGGCAAGCTGCAGTTATCAACAAATGCCAATGAGGTGATCAAAAATCCCGCCGTTAATCTTTTAGTGCTTGCCGGCAATCCTGTTTTTATTGTGATTTGCATATTTCAAAGACGTTGTTACCATAGTTCTTCCTGGAGCAGAAGGCATATAGCTGGGCTTCTGAAGCAGGATGTCTGACCAAACTGGTGCTCACTAATGACTAGGGAAGGGCAATAAGATGCAAGTAATTCTGAGTTGATGCAGGATTATGTCAATTTATGCAGCTTAACCTACTTGCCGGTTATCCCGAGCTCAGCTCGGGGTAACCTGCGCAGGAGGATATCTCAGGCCCCGCTGGGCCGATTTGCATAATTTTTTTTTCCCTACACGCAGCTAGCACTTTGCTAGCTGCGTGTAGGTCGCGATCGCCGCCGATTCGCCGCTACCCGCCGCGCCGAGCCGCCCCCCCCCCCGCCCCAGACCCCTGCGCAGCCTGGCCAATCAGTGCCAGGCAGCGCTAAGGGGCGGATCGGAGTTCCCTCTGACGTCACGACGTCTATGACGTCATCCCGCCCGGTCGCCATGGCGACCGGGGAAGCCCTGCAGGAAGTCCCGTTCTCAACGGGATTCCCTGCATACTCTGATCGCCGAAGGTGATCGGAGTGGGCGGGGGGATGCCGCCGCTTAGCGGCTATCATGTAGCGAGCCCTGGGCTCGCTACATGATTTTAAAAAAAATAAAAATAAAGTGCGGCGCTGCCTCCTTGCCGGATTTTTTAGACCGGCAAGGAGGTTAAAGAGACTCTGTAACAAAAATTGCATCCTGTTTTTTTATCATCCTACAAGTTCCAAAAGCTATTCTAATGTGTTCTGGCTTACTGGCGCACTTTCCACTATCACTGTCGCTGTAATAAATCAATGCATCTTTCCCCTGTCAGACTTGTCGGCCTGTGTCTGGAAGGCTGCCAAGTTCTTCAGTGTTGTGGTTCTGCTATGAACTCCCCCTTCCTGGCCCCTCTATGCACACTGCCTGTGTGTTATTTAGGATTAGAGCAGCTTCTCTCTTCTCTTTTACAAGCTGGATAAATCGTCCTCTGAGCTGGCTGGGCTTTCACATACTGAAGAATTACAGACAAGGGCAAAGCTGTTTGCAGGAAGAAAAGAGCAGCCTGAAACTTCAGAGGAAGATAGGTGCAGGGGGAAAGAAACACACAAATGATCTCTTGGGATTAAAAAGGAAGGGTGTATACAGCCTGTTTGTGAATGGATGTATTTTTCTATGTGTGGACATACTGTACATCAACCTACTTCCTGTTTTGGTGGCCATTTTGTTTGTTTATAAACACACTTTTAAAAACTGTTTTTAACCACTTTTAATGCGGCGAGGAGCGGCGAAATTGTGACAGAGGGTAATAGATGTCCCCTAACGCACTGGTATGTTTACTTTTGTGCGATTTTAACAATACAGATTCTCTTTAAAGATGGATCAAATCTCTCCAAGGTGACATTTGGTTCATTTTATAAGCTGCACAAATACATATAAAAAATTGCATAATCCTGATTAACTCGCATTGACCATCCCACCTAGTGACAAAAGCCACTTTTTTTCAACCCACTCTCCCAGATTCTCCCCTAGTGAGATGCTACTAGCAGCAATCGGAACGCCCCGTGGGGAAACGCCTGGTTTGTGGATCTTTGGGAGGTGGTGGAAAACTGGGTGGGCTGGACACCAGTGTTGGGCCTTTTGACATTCCTCGTGGAATCCAAAGTGGGGTTCCGAGACAAGTGTCGATGCACATCTCTCCCCCCCCCCCCCCCCCCAACTGCCTGAGAGCCTCAGCACGATAGTCTGAGGCGTCAAGGACAATTGCCCCTCCCTTGTCTAAGACGATGCTGGCATCATTCTGCAACGAATGTAATGCCAAACAGAGGGAGAGGGCAGATAGAGCCCTTGACTTTTTCTCCAACTAAAGTCCCCTTTCCACAAGGTCCTGAAAAGTGTCAATAACCGGATTCCTGGCATTTATTGGAACTGCTTTAATACAGTTATCCCCACCAAGCCCTGCATGCCACCTTTCTTACAAACACACCAAAATGAAACAGACTAGTTTTCACGACGGCTTCCCTCAACTCCCCCGCCTCAAATTTTAGACTATGTAGGAAAGTTGAGATATTGGAGCTTAAATATCAGTATTCTCATAGCTCACTCGCTATCACGGCAGAGCTCGGTGAACTGGTCAGACGATTTAGTTGACTCCTGACCCCTGTGATGTCTGCCTATGAGATTGGGGGTCAGGAGCCAATGAAATTTCTTGACCACCTCACGGTGCTCTGCTGTAATACAGACATCGGGGCGAGTGAGCGGTAGCGTGCGGTGGGGAAGTTGAAATTTATGCCCTAGCAGGAATAACCGCTCCCAAACAGGGCGTAGATTTCAACTAGCGTAGTCCAGAGGCGGCTAAAGAAACCTACCTTAGCTAGAATTGCTGAATACAGTCAAATGTACATACACACATCCTATTTTACCACTTTGTGTAGTATGAGGGCCAACATATATTTTGAATACTATGGATGGATTGTGTAGGTGAGGGCTAATACTGTATCGAGTTGGTAAAATGGGTCAAAATTGGATGTGTGTATTCACCTTTTGGTTGGCTTTGCCTGCACAGTATTCTCGCCTTTCTCTACAGTGAGAAGAAAAAGAAAACCAGCAGGATTGAGCAATATGGCCTTGTGACAGAGGCAATCTAGCACAGTGTCGCTTGGAGGCTGAGGTGTTCTACTCTGCTCATGTTTCTCTACCTGTCCAGACTCCGTGATGAGTCGCAGTCTGTGCGGAAGACCTCAGCCATTGTGATGACCCATTTGATCCTGAAGGACATGGTGAAGGTGAAGGGACAAGTCAGTGAAATGGCGGTTCTGCTGATAGACCCTGACCAGGAAATCTCCTCTCTGGCCCGGAATTTTTTCACTGAGCTCTCCAACAAGGTGAGCAGATGTCAGTGGGGCAAAGTGTTCTGTTCTTTGCAGTGCAATTTGTGTTTACTTCATCTGTAACTCCCCCCCCAGGGCAATGCTGTTTACAACCTTTTACCAGACATCATCAGCCGCCTGTCAGATCCTGAATGTGGGGTGGAAGAAGCAGCTTTCCAAACAATTATGCGGTAAGTATGGCCAAAGGTAAAATACCTGATGTGTACATGCTGTGCTGATCTTCCATCAGGGAACTTGTATCTGGATCTACACAAACCAGATACAAGTTCCCTGATGGAAGGTGTCGAACTCCAGGCCTGGAGGGCCAGATCCATGCCAGTGTTTAGGATAGACTGAGAAAGAGAGGAATGTGTTCTACCTGATGGACTACACCTTTCCTGATTCAGACCCATCAATTCATTTGAGCTGTGTCAAAAATGTGTGAGGATCTCGGCCCTCGTAGGACCGGTTTGACATACCTGGGGCCATATGCAATTCTCTTTTTCACCTGAGTTTTCTCCTAGGAGATAATTTTTCATCTTCAATTTTAAATAACTTTCCAGCACTTTTTAACTAAAAAAGTACCAAAAAGTAGGTGAATAAGTACTATCAAAATTATTTTGACCATTTTCTTGCTTTCTGGTGGCTTAAAAGGCATTTTATTGATAAGTTTAAAAATATCACCTAGGAGAAAACTATGGAGAAAAAGTGAATTGCATATGGGCCCTGGTGTAGATAGAACAGGTTGTCCTCCTTTTTTTTTTTTTTTTTTTTTTTTTTTTTTTTTTTTTTTTTTGTGTGTGTGTGTGTGTTTTATCCAAGCTTATAAAAAGGTAGTCTTCCCCCTCTGACTCCCCCCCCCCCCATAGCCTTGTGTTTTATCTGTGACTTGTATGTTACCTTTTATTCACACAAAATCTTTGCATGGGCTTGAGTTGTTGCACAGGCCCAGCTGTGGAGCGCTGGGCCTGGAAGTGTCATGCATGGCCGGCTGTGGAGCACTAGGCGGGGAAGGTGGTACACCAGGGTGCCTGTGGAGTGCTGGGCAGGCAAGATCGGTGGAGCGTTGGGCAGGGAGGTGGTGCGCGGGCACTACTACTGTGAAGCGCTGGGCAGGGAGGTGGTGCGTGGGCACTACTACGGAGCGCTGGGCAGGGAGGTGGTGCGTGGGCACTACTACTGTGGAGCGCTGGGCAGGGAGGTGGTGCGTGGGCACTACTACTGTGGAGCGCTGGGCAGGGAGGTGGTGCGTGGGCACTACTACTGTGGAGCGCTGGGCAGGGAGGTGGTGCGCGGGCACTACTACTGTGGAGCGCTGGGCAGGGAGGTGGTGCGCGGGCATTACAGCTGTTCAGCGCTGGGCAGGGAGGTGGCGTGCGGGCATTATAGCTGTTCAGCGCTGGGCAGGGAGGTGGCGCGCGGGCACTACAGCTGTGGAGCGCTGGGCAGGGAGGTGGTGCGCAGGCATTACAGCTGTTCAACGCTGGGCAGGGAGGTGGTGCGCAGGCATTACAGCTGTTCAGCGCTGGTAGGGAGGTGGCACGCAGTAATGTGTCAAGGGTTGAGTAGATAATGGAAATACAGATGTCGTTGTGAAGTTATGGACAGTGAGAAGATGCACTGGCGTGGCTATGAAGCAGTGAGTGGGAGTGTAGCACACAGATGGGACCATGAAGAGGTGGATCGGTACACTGTGCACAGCTAGGGCCGTGGAGTTATGGGCAATGAGTATTTGGTGAGAGGTTCCCTTCAATGCCTGATCACTGCCACCCTGGGATTCTGTTGCGGTCTCTCCTGTGTGCAGCTTTGGCAGTGCATTTTCTCCTCGACTGGCAAGGATTTGTCTACTGCTAGGTGATGTCAGTGGTGCAGTTTCTCCAGCAGGGGACCTCAGTAGCAGTGTCTGTGATGCTAGAGACCAGGGAAGTGGAAGATGAAAATATTCTGCGTCTTCTATCTGAGATTAATTATGGCTTATGCTTCTGAGTTAATGTAGACATTTTTTACATTGACTGAGTCTATCTCTACTGCAGGAATAAACGAAAGAGGTCTCAGTCTAAAGGTTTCACATGTTCTCTGCTTTGTTCTTTTATTTGTATTTTTCACCGAATCCTTGATGTTAAGGAAATTCTGCCGGTACAATATAACGCATATGTTGTAATTTTGTCTTCTAACAAGTACCAATAAAAAGTTAAATTTGAAGAAAAAAAAAATTCTGCTCGTGAGGCATTACATTTCAGTAAATGTGACTAAAGGTGGCCACACACAATATGATTTTTATTACAATCAATTTTTCTGGCTGTAACGTGAAAAATCTGATTAGCGTTTTCAATCGTTTTTTTCATAATAGGGGAAAAATGATCTATCAATGTATTCAATTTCCATAAAAATTGGTGAGAAAAACCAGTCTTTACTGATTGGCTTATGTCGATTAAAAACTGAAATTTTGATCAGACTTTTTGCTTTAATAAAAAGCCTTTGTATCTTTCTTTACAACAGTTTTTATTGAATTGATGTAAAATTGGGTTTTATTGTATCATATAGCCACCTTAAGACAATTGATAATACAATTCCACAGACCAGGGGTCAGGAACTTTTTTGGCTGAGAGAACCATAAACGAGTTAAAATGTAACTGTAAAAACCATACAATGTTTAAAACTGGGACAGTTCGCATGGTGTTGCCATGGTGATGTGTATACAGTTGATCCGCCGGGCAGCGGAAGTATCAGACAAGTTTTCAGCTTCTCTTGGGTTTTGGCAAAATCAGCAATTTCCCTGAGAACCAGACAGGAAAAATACCGACTAACAGCTTGTACAATTAGCTAGTTGACTTGGGGGTTGACTCAATTTGTAGGACGAGATCCCCGCACTTTGGCCCAATAGGCTGCCTATCAACTGACAGGCAGCCTATTGGGCCAATCAAAGTGCGGGGATCTTGTTCTACACAGTCACTGGGCCTGACCGGGTCCAGAGTGGGACAATTGTGATGGCTGTTAGTTTTTGGGGTATCGCGAATAAGTTAGTAGTGCATACGTGCCTACTTTAATTTTATTTGTGCTTTCACACTAAGCTGCGCTGCTTGAGCAGTGTAGCTTAGTGAATCAACCCCTACTGCTTTGTATGTGAGCTACATGTATCCATCAAAAGAGCCACATCTGGCTTCCAAGCCATAGCTTCCCTACCCCTGCCATATGGATCGATCCTCAGATTTGACTTCTATGATCGGTTGTGCCCACTAACGGACCAAAAAATGCTACAATTACATCATATTGATGGGATCCATCCCAAAAAATCAATAGATTCAATTGCAATCTAATTGTTTAGCAGTTTTGTCCCTTAGTGGGCAGGACCAGTCATTTCCATCAATCATGGCATTCGAATTGGATGATCCATCGTCTGTGGGATTGTTAACAGTAACAGGCATCTTTTAAAGTGGTATGAAACTGGGCATTTCTTGTTTGCTCCAAAAGATTTTTTTTTTTCCACGTAAAACCTTCTACCAGAAAAATTGGTAGCCACAATTAGTAAACATTCCTAGCTGCAGTGCTTCAGCTAAATACGAGCAGAAAGTGTACACAGATGACAAATTATCATTTACATTATAATATATAAATACAGCAGCTATGCAATAAATTACAATTGCGGCTTTAACCACTTTGCCATATCTGGACGCATATATCCGTCCAGATAGGCAGTGGTGCTGCAGCCGTGTGGTGCGCGCGATCGGGCGCCCGCGCGCGCTCCCGCTGCCCCCCCGCCCCCCGATCAGTGAATGGGATTATAATTCCCATTCACCGATCTAAGTCCCCGGCAGAAATACCGACGCTTTCTCATCAGAGAGCGTGGTATTTCTGCCCCCAGGAAACTTCTTCTCTTCATTTTAGTTCCTAGATGCGACATCGTTCGCATCTAGGAATTTTTTGAATGTGGCCATCTTGTGGACAAATAGTGAACTGCACCCACATACCTGTATTAAATAAAAAAAAACATTATATTACATCTAAAATTGGCTATTTACCTCCCAAACTAAAATTACCCAAATACATTTTTGTATAAAAAAAAAAAAATGAAAAAAATTACAATTAAAAAAAAAACCCTACATAAATAGTTACCTAAGGGTCTGAACTTTTTAAATATACATGTCGAGAGTATCTTATTAAATTTTTTAAAATTATAAGCTTGTAAATAGTGATGGACACAAATTGAAAAAATGCACCTTTATTTCTAAATAAAATATCGGCGCCATAAATTGTGATAGGGATGTAATTTAAATGGTGTACTAAGCGGGACAAATGGGCACATAAAATGCATGGGTTTTAATTACTGTAGCATGTATTCATTTTAAACTATAATGGCCAAAAACTGAGAAATAATGATTTTTTTCCATTTCTATCTTAATCTTCCTGTTAAAATGTATTTACAGTAAAGTGGCTCTTAGCAAAATGTACTACCTAAAGAAAGCCTAATTAGTGGCAGAAAAAACGAGATATAGATCAATTAATTTTGATAAGTAGCGATAAAGTTATTAGCGAATGAATGGAAGGTGAACATTGCTCGGATGCATAAGATTTTCGAAGCTGTAGGCTGAAGTGGTTAAATACTTGTTTTTTTTGTTTTGTTTCTTTTTTCTGCTATTTGCCATAAGAAATATGAGCAGTGCTGAAACGTTGCATTCCCGCGGCAAAATGAGGGCTTTATACCCCCCAAATCTCGGGGCAAAATTCCATGACTTTCCAGGTTGTGGATTTTGCTGCCCGGGGAGGCAGAGCTTTTTTTTGCTGCAGCTCTGCCTCTACTAGAGTCAATCATCGCCTCTCCCCACTCCTCAGTGAAAGAAGAATGAGAGGGGCGGGGAGAGGCAGCGATCGGCAAAAATTGACTCCAGTAGAGGCAGAGCTACAGCCCAAAGCTCTGCCTCTACCAGGAAGCGTTTCCTGGGGTGTTTTTTTTTTTTTTGCCCGTGGTTTGGGGGGGTTATAAAGGTCTCGTTTTGCCGTGGGAATGCGGCTTTTCAGCACTGGTCATATTCCTTAACACAAATAGCAGGTAAAAACAAGTATGTAAATTTGCTTCAGACTCTTTAACTGCACTTTGGGAACTTGTAATTTGTAGACGGATGATAAGCTTTTGCACAAAAGCAGATATAACTGAATGGGTAATAAGTAGGAAAACTTTAAAAAAATGTAAATGTTATGTCAGAGTTTAAGCACAATTTTTAAGTGTGACAGAAAAGAGGCATTCAAGCTTTCCTTGATCTTGCACCACTGAACCCCCCCAGATACTAGCAGATTGACTATGCTCTTTTCCAATGTCCACGCAGAAGCCTGCCACAAATGTAAAACATCTATATGTGCGATTCTGTCCTCGTTACCTCTTCTTTCTTGTCCCTTTTGCAGGCATCTCCTCTCCTATATCACCAAGGACAAGCAAACGGAGAGTCTGGTGGAGAAAATGTGCCACAGATTCCGCACTGCCAGGTGAGAGGCCCAGCCTATGATGACACATCTCACCCTCCGGCGCTCATGCCATGGTGGGCACTGACTTCCACACAGCTGCTAGGCATCACTTACTCCCTGCTAGTTTATAATCAGAAGCCTCATTTATATTAAGAATGACCTTCATTTCATCTGTAGCTCTAACCTTCTAAAGTGACAAGAATTATTTCTTCTTTCCTATCTTCCTTCTCCTGGGAGAGGCAGAGTGCCACTCACAGAAGACAGAGCACCACTGTACACATCTGGGGTACAGTTCAGGCACCACATAGTCACATTATACTGTTTTCACCCATACTCACCTATGGGGAGGAAAGGCTCAGGGTCCTATATAGCACAGGATGCTTCAGGAGCCAGAGTTCTCCTGAAGACAGGCAGCTCCATACTGCACAGGCGCGAGTGCGCCCTCATTCATGCCCGTGCACGCTCGCACATGCGCAATATGGAGCTGTTTGTCTTCAGGAGCACTCCAGCAGATTTATGCAGCTAGAAAACTTACCTATTTAATCCCATCAAGGTGGAATTCGATTGGTCTATTTTCAAGTTGCATAATCCTGCCTTTTAGAATCCATAAAATGTGCCTTTTTGTTTTTCCACCAGGAATTTTTTGTGCAGATGGCAGAAAAGGTGCTTGTTCCAGGGTTGAGGTAGTTTAGTCACAGCTGTGTTTCATGCTCCACTCAAATGATTGTAGTGCAGATGCACAGAGTGGGAAATGATACCAAACCATCTTAGTGCCGAATTTACCTGCTTTGCCCACATTTCTCCCGCTGGCAGCCTTCATTTCCTCTTTAGTGCACATTGCCGGGGCTCACATCCTGACGCTTTTCCTCTTAGGACGGAACGCCAATGGCGGGATCTCGCTCACTGCCTCTCCCTCCTGCCCTTCTCAGAGAAAGGGCTCAGTAAGATGCAGGATTGTTTCGACTGCTATGGAGATAAGCTCAGCGATGACTCCGTGTACAACTCTTTCCTGAGCGTCATCGCAAAGATGCGTCGAGGAGCCAAACCTGAACTAAAGGTGAGATGATATCCTTTTGCTGACTGCTTATCTGTCTTCAGTTACTACTTGTGTCATGCATGGAGGTTATGCAGTTACTTCCTGTGTCGTGCATGAGGTTATGCAGTTACTTCCTGTGTCGTGCATGAGGTTATGCAGTTACTTCCTGTGTCGTGCATGAGGTTATGCAGTTACTTCCTGTGTCGTGCATGAGGTTATGCAGTTACTTCCTGTGTCGTGCATGAGGTTATGCAGTTACTTCCTGTGTCGTGCACATGGTTATACAGTTAGTTCCTGTGTCGTGCACATGGTTATGCAGTTAGTTCCTGTGTTGTGCATGGGGTTATGCAGTTAGTTCCTGTGTTGTGCATGGGGTTATGCAGTTAGTTCCTGTGTCGTGCATGGGGTTATGCAGTTTGTTCCTGTGTTGTGCATGGGGTTATGCAGTTAGTTCCTGTGTTGTGCATGGGGTTATGCAGTTAGTTCCTGTGTCGTGCATGGGGTTATGCAGTTAGTTCCTGTGTCGTGCATGGGGTTATGCAGTTAGTTCCTGTGTCATCTGCTTCCAACTCCACAGCCCTGGCTAAAAAATATTTTATTAAATTCCAGATCTTATGTTTTTTACAAAAATAAGACAAAATAAAATAATTGTAAAATGCACAAATGTCGCTCATACAGTTTGCAGTCAATTATGATGTCCCCCTTTTTAAAGAGAACCAGAGACGAAGCACCCTCATGTATTTTATTACATTTATCAGTGGGAACATGACAGTAAACACCTACCCTGCTTTTAGTTTTAAAAACAGGGAACACAAAGAGCCCCAATAGTGTAATTCGTACTGGACAAGGTGGCAATAAGTTTGTGTTGCTAGATACTCACAAGTCAGGGTCACCAGCAGGCAACCACTGTAAAGGCAGGTGGGGAGATTGTCCTGACCCCACTCAGGATTAAGAAGTCGCTCTCTGTAGACAGGAAGAAAGGGTAGCAACCCTCCACCAAGGGTGGACTCAAAATTGTATACAATGAACAGAGGCGCCAAAAGTATAAGATTAGATTAACCATTTATGCCTCCAGGACGTAGTACCTACGTCCAGGAGGCCACGTGTGCGTCCGCGCGCTCCCACGGCCGATCGCGCGCGTGCACGCGTGCGACCGGCCCGCGGTTCATTAGCCAGGCAATCAGTGAATCGGGCTATGGTGCCCGATCACTGATTCCTCTCCCCCGCAGAAAAAGCGACATCTTCTCTCGGAAGCTTTGCTTTATCTGGCTTCAAGCGTCCCTTTAAGCGTATGTTACGCTTAGAGTGACGTCATGTAAACACTCATGGCTGCCATCTTGTGGCCAAAAAGTAAAACGACAACTAAATGTAAAAAAATAATAAAAATGCACATATTTTTACCCCAAACAAATACTATTTACATCCCACCCTCCCAAAAATACCCAAATAAAATGTTTAATATATAAAAAAAAAATTACAATTAAAAAAACCAAAACATGTAAATATTTACCTAAGGGTCTAAACTTTTTAAATATCAATGTAAAGATGAAATAGTTCTATTTTTTTTTTTACTTTTAAACTTGTAAATAGTGATGGATGCAAAACGGAAAAAATGCACCTTTATTTCCAAATAAAACATTGTCGCCATTTATTGTGATAGGGACATAATTTAAATGGTGTAATAACCGGGACAGATGGGCAAATACAATACTTGAGTTTTAATTATGAAGACATGTATTATTTTCAAACTATAATGGCTGAAAACTGAGAAATGATTTTTTTTCCATTTTTTTCTTATTCTTCCTGTTAAAATGCATTTACAGTAAAGTGGCTCTTAGCAAAATGTACCACCCAAAGAAAGGCTATTTGGTGTCGGAAAAAACAAGCTATAGATCAATTCCTTGTGATAAGTAGTGATAAAGTTATAGGCTAATGAATGGGAGGTGAACATTGCTCGGATGCATAAAGTGAAAACGACTGAAGGCTGAACTGGTTAAATGAGCTTAAAAACCAACTTAAATGGCAAAATTGAAGGAGGAAGTGGTAGTCTTACCACCCTCAAGCAGACACGACAACGACTGCGATTCAGACAGTCAAACATTTATTAGGTAGTCGTTGTCGTGTCTGCTTGAGGGTGGTAAGACCACCACTTCCTCCTTCAATTTTGCCATTTAAGTTGGTTTTTAAGCTCATTTAATCTAATCTTATACTTTTGGCGCCTCTGTTCATCGTATACAACTGCTTTTAGTTTTATTCTTCTCAGTCTAATCTATCTGTTATCAACTGTGATAAGAATCCACCGACTGATTCAGTCTGTTTGACCTGGAATCATTATAGCTGAGTCACTCTTCTGTGAAGTATTTTCAAGCCCAAGCCTGCCCTCTCCTGGCTCAGATTTCATACTCAGAGCTGTTGACATGGGAGGGGCTGCTGCTGCCGAGAAAGAAGCTCTGCCACACACAAGTGTATCTGTGTGCAGTGTGCAGCCAGTCATTATCTACTGCATGCAGTTTCATTTCTGTGAGAGACACTTCCTACAGGCAGCCTACACAGCATTGCAGAATAATAGTTGAAAGCAGACAGATGAAAGGCTGCAGCAGCCCTGCTTGTCTATAGTCTCATAAAGCCTAGACAGCACATCAGAACAACTCATAACTCGGAAGCAGAACAGGTATGAGCCGGCGGCCATATTGGATATTTCCTGGAGCAATAATGGATAAAAAACGTTCAAAAAGACACACCAGAGTGGCGAAATTATCAGGTAGAGCATTTTATTCTTTACAAGCTATCAACTGATATGTTTATTTTGTGTGAATCGTTCATCTCTGGTTCCCTTTAAATACCTTAAATAACTTAGAGGAACTCCAGTGAAAATAAAGTGATGAACAAAAGTGCTTAATTTTTTTAAATTATGTATAAATTATTTAGTCAGTTTGCGCCCATTGAATGTAAATCGGGTATAAGAAAATGTTAGACATTTATCACATGTGACATTTATACTGCTGGCAGGTGATGTCAGTGGAAGTAGCTGCTGCTTGTTTTTTTGGCAGTTGGAAAGAGCTGTCGTTTCCCACAATGCAACAAGCCTCCCACAGTGTGATATCAGCTCCATGGTCCTGACATCACACTGTGGGAGGGGTTTCAACACAATATCAGCCATACAGAGCCCCCTGATGATCCATTTAAGAAAAGGAAAAGATTTATCATGGGAAAGGGAGTATCGGCTACTGATTGGAAGTTCAATTCTTGGTCACAGTTTCTCTTTAATCTTAGTTCAGGATGCAAAGTGCTTCTCTGCAATTGAAACTCTTTAGGAAATCATAAAAAAGTTAAAATGCAGTCATTCTTTTCCTCATTGTCTACAAAAACAATCCAAACCCTCTTAATGATCCATATCATATAGTGCAGACTGCAATTCTACTGGCACAAGTTCATATGCCCTATTAGGGTTAATTATAGAGTAGGGTTTCTCTGTAGAGTATTGAATAGAAAGTTGTGCAGGACCCTAGCCGGAAACCCCTAATACTCACTAAGGGCTGGTGCACACCTCGAGCACTGCTGAGCGCTTTTCAAAATGTTAGCGCTTGGCTAATGTATTTGAATGGGATGGATCACACCAGAACGATGTGGTGTTTTGTTTTTATGCAAACGCAGGTCCTGCAGCATCTCTGAGGCGATTCAGCCTCAATGTTAACTATAGGAAAGTGGTAGATAATTGCTCTAAAAAGGGCTAGAGCAGACCAATTTTTTTTTCCCCCCATTTAGAGAAGTTCAGCCATTAGCCTGTTCTGTGAAATAATTTTAAATGGAATGCTGAGTGTATTGTGGAAACTGCAATTATTAGAGCATGATGCAATGCTATAAAAAGCTATATATCTGAAAATAAAAATGACACTATTTTCTTTGCTACTCATGTTCTATTAATTATCCGTATTACACAACCAATTCATAATGAGTTTTTTCCGCTTCAGTATCCCTTTAAGTGCCCGATTATAATGCCTAGTACACACCATACAATTTTTTGTAAGGGCCCGTTTCCACTAGTGCGGCGTGCGTCTCGCAGACGCACACCGCACTGAGCCGGTGGGCGGGATCGCAGGCGAATCCCATGAGCCGTGCATGGGATTCGCAGCCTCCGTGGCGAAATCTGCGGGGGGTTCCGGGCGAATCGCTCCCGCAAGCGATTCCGCCGCGAGGGCCGTCATCCCCTATGGCAGAGTTTCCTCGTGCGAATGTGCGGGGAAACTCTGCAGAATCGCCGCGAAACCGCCCTAGTGGAAACGGGCCCTTAGATTTTTCTGCTAGATTTTCTGTAATTAGATTATTTTCTGTAAAGTACTGGTAGAGACTGGTCATTATCTCTGGTGCATTGTCTTCTGGTTATCTCCTGCTGAGTAGAACAATGCCTAATTGCTCGGCAGATAGATGGTCAGATAGATAATTTCCAACATGTTGGAAATTATCTATCTGGCAGGTAAATCTTACAGAAAATTGTATGGTGTGTACTAGGCATACGAGACTGTCCACTGTCACATGGATAGAGGTGCTGCTAATGACAGCTCTCATCAGAAATATAATTTATCTATTTATAAAGTGCCAACATATTCCGTGGCACTGTACATAGTAGGAAAACAAACAAGGGCATCAAATCTGGACACTGGTATAAAATACAGAACTGGTGGTTACAATGACAGATGTAACATGATGAATAATAACAGAGTGCAAGCTAGGACATGAACAACACATTCCAAGACACAAAAGGGTGAGAGCCCTGCCCCCTTGCAAGATAACAATCTAAAGGAATGGGGGAGGGCAATAACTTCAATCGTGTACAGCAGCAGCAATAAGCCTGTATGCTTGCTGAATTTCACAGCCACGCTGTTCTTTTTGGTGTATCACCTTGCTGTACTGTTAGGGACACACCCACTTCCGCTTATAGAGCATCAACGTGTTTCTGTGACGTCAGTCACATTCCTCAGGACCTTCCCCCACTATGGTCTGCTATGACCCAGGTGAGGGCTGGTAGCCAACAGCATGTAATAAATCCAGGCCTGATTTGCTTTTTACAGTTTGCTGATCTCTAGCCCAGGAGATTATCCGTAAGGTCTCATCCCCACTATACAACACAGGTGCCTGTGCATTTTATACAGCAACACACGGGACCTGCGTTTCTGTTGTAGTACTGATGCCATTCAGTGATCTTGAAGGTGACAGTACTGTGTCCTAGTGGCTGCAGCTCTGGCGCTTTGAGTCCGCCAGGAGGAAAGCGCGATATAAATGTTTTTTGTCTTGTCTTGTGGACAAAAATGCTGCGCAATGCCTAAGTGGGAATATCAGACAGTACAATCTATGAGCAACATGTACCGTGGGGATGAGTTCCTAATGAGCTCTTATATCCTACATCACCCCATCACAGAACACTCAGCATTCCTGCTCCCATCCATGCAGAGCAGGCTCTGTATTACTGATGCACTGTGTGCCAGAGACTGAGAAATGTGCTCTTGTTGCCACTGCCAAGCCTGGCACATCACACAGTGCAGCATTGTTCCCGTATGAGAAGCAGCTTCTCACCAGCTTTTCTGCCTGCACGGAGGAGGCACCTGAGCTCTGATGGAGAAAACCGATCACTGGCAACATGATGGAGACACAAGCAGTGTTCACTGAAGTTAACCTTGGATTCTAAAAAAACAAATTCAATTCTGCTAGGATTTCAGGAGAAATTACTTCTCGTTATAAACAGGGCTGTGGAGTCGGAGTCGTGGAGTCGGGCAATGTTGGGTGCCTGGAGTCGGAGTCGGGAAAAAATGCACCGACTCCTACTGAATTTGTAACTGTAATTAAAATAGAAAATATGATAAAATGTTCTATTTCTCAGATAATAGTCATTAAAAATAATGTATATATACAGTATATATACAGTAATAGCTGTGCTCAGTCCACAAAAATGAAATAAACCAATCAAAATTAGTTACTTGTGCTGCTTCAAAAAAGCAGTCTCCGTATTTTTAAGGTCAGATATACATATCTGATTGTGACTGTATATATGATGTGTACACAGGAATCTTATACTGTATATACTAAATAACATCTATGCTGTAAGAATAAAGCCTGATGTGTAGCCGTGTCACTAATAGAGATGGTCAACGAGATGGAAATAATTCTGCATTGATGCTGATTTATGCAAATGTATGCACTCCCTTTGCTGATGAAATCAAATAATTTGATATGTTATTAAAATTTGGTTTGGTGACTACAAATTAAAGGGTAACTGAGACGGATGAAAAGTAAAGTTTTATACATACCTGGGGCTTCCTCCAGCCCCCTTCAGGCTAATCAGTCCCTCGCTGTCCTCCACCACCCGGATCTTCTGCTATGAGTCCTGGTAATTCAGCCAGTCAGCGCTGTCCGGCCGCATGCCGCTCCCACAGCCAGGAACATTTTGCACCTGCGCAATAGTGCTGCAAAGGTGTAGTATGCTCCTGGCGGTGGAGTGTGTGCATGCGCACTACGCCTGACTGGCTCAAGTACCTGGACTCATAGCAGAATATCCAGGTGGTGGAGGAGGACAACGAGGGACTGATTATCCTGAAGGCGGCTGGAGGAAGCCCCAGGTATGTATAAAACTTTAATTTCATCTGTCTCAGGTTTACTTTGTTACACAGTAGTACTATACTCTACATATGCACTCCCCACCGAGCTGCAGGGAATCCACTGAGAATGCTGTGCACATTGAACACAGAGGTGTTGTCTGTTTACAATCTCCTCATTCCCCTGCAGAGTACCTGCACATCATTCTTACATGTACCCACACTTACATTGCCTAGGGCCTGATAGATGTTCTTTGTTCCGGTTTGTACATTTTACAAGTACTCTTACCAAGGACTAGTTTTAGTCTAAAAGGGAATAAATATAGTAGTCTACATATCCTTCTCACTTCAGTTGTCTTGTAAAATTCCTAAGCGTTTAGTATAAAGATTTTCGGTCTCCTAATGGCAATAAAATTGGGGATTAACTGGCTGTGTGCTATTGCACTCCCTCAGCAGTAACCTCAATTAGATGTGGGCCTAAAGCTCAAAAAGCTCAATTATTAAACCACCACTACACAAAAAGCTAGACTAGGCCTCACTTGCCAGTATCAAAATTTCCTCTTTATTGTGAGCAGATCAAAAAAGTGTGCAACAATTCCACAATACTAAAACCATTAAAAACACAGTAAAAGCTTCAAGGCTGACATAACATGCCCCCGCATCCACGTCCACTTCATGCATACATACATACACGCCAATCATTCTTTTGCCAGGCAGGTTGGTGCACCCATGATGGCCATCAAAGCTCAAGTTTTGCTTGCAGGTACTAATTGACACTAATTATAGAATATATAGAACATCACCAAGCCTATTTGACCACATGAAAAGGAGCCACAGTTCCAGCCTTCAGAGTGTTTGCATTGACAGTCCTACTTAGTAGAGCAGCGTTAGTTGCGAGTTAGTTAGGCAGTCCAATTTTAGGTCATTTCAAACATGCTTGGTTGTTAAGTCTCTATGCAAGAAGCAATTAGTAGTCAAGCGTAGCAGTGAACTGCAGCAGTTTGTATAGACAAGGTATAGTCCGCAATAGTATGCAGCCTCACTCAGGGGGTTGCCATAACCCTGTTTGCAAAGTTCTCCTGAGGGTGTGCGGTACCTTCAGAGCTCAGGTGGCTCAGCTTGCCCAATCCTGTCAGCGGCAGTTGGCGTGGATGATCTACCCGCGTGTGCCTGTGTAGCGGCGTTTCTGCGGGGATCGATTTCAGAAGCAGCGTGGGTTGAAGCGGTGGACAAGGCCGGCCTCATGTAGCTCCTCCCACCGACATATTTCGCCCAATGGGCTTCCTCAGGGTGTGGCTTAAGGTGGAGAAGGGTGGCATCTGCTTTTATATTTTCTAAGTGTGGTCATCTGACAGACCTGCAGGCGCCATCTTTCTTGCTGGAAATTTTGCCCAGAACCTCAGATGACGCTATAGTTTATTTTCAGCTATTGTAACTCCCTGTAGCTTATGCGTTCCCATATTGTTTCAGCATGGCAGTTAGGAAATCTTTTACAGCCATTGGGGGGTCTTCTTCAACACTTATACCTTCACACCCAAACAAGCAGACTTTGTACCCATATACAGCAGCTCGCCCATACGAGGCTGCCTATGAACTTACAGCTCTCATAGGTGGAGTTCTCATGCAGCTCTCGCAGGCAGGCAGCTATAATAGGCAGAGCACAAAGGGTGATCGGGTAGACAGGTAATGTGAACCGGCTACAGGTGGGGCCGTCGCCTCTCATACACCAGATAACATCGAGAGGGTCAGTTACAGCATATAGTCAGTGCTAGTTTAAATAAAGGTTTTGGTTAACAGGATATTTCAGAATTACAGTTTAAGCTCAATACGAGCACAATTTTAATGTACATTCAGTTAGTCTGACGGCACCAGCCATGGCACAACTCACACTACCTGTATGGTTCTAGGTATACAGAAAAGTCAATTTCAGAATTGAGGCCATGTGGCGATAGGGTACCCAGTTTATAAATCCACATAGTTTCCAAACGTAGAAGTTCCCTCTCTATGTTGACTTTTCTCGTTCCCTTCGTCACTGAGGCCACAACTCTAACCAGACTTCCCTTGAACTTTCCTCCATGACACTGTTGATAGTGGTCCCTAAGAGGGCCCTTACATTCATCGTTTTTATTACCTACATTTGATATGTGTTCAAGGATTCTAGTTTTAAATGACCTAGTTGTCATGCCAACATAGTGCAGACCACAGGGGCAGGTCACCATGTATACCACCCCTGTGGTCTCACAGTTCATAAAGGCTCTAATATTAAACTGTCTCCTGTGTTTTGAATCCCAAAACGTTTTTGTTTTGTGGACATAGGGGCAAACCTTACACCTCCCACATCTGTGCATACCTTTTGGTGGTGGGGTAGCTGCTAGCCATGTTTTCCTTTCTTCACCCTGCTTAGTGTTTTTAAATTCAGAGGTGACAAGTTGGTCTCTTAAATTCCTTGCTCTCCTTGCTGTCATTATGGGGGCGGGGCCTACGATTTCTGCAATGTCAGGGGATGCCAAGAGGATAGGCCACGCTTTTGACAGGGATTCACGCACAGTTTCCCAATGTGATCCGTACTGTGTAATAATCCTTTCCCTGCTTGGGGTATCTGATCCCTCTCTTTTACCCGACACCAGAAGGGTTTCCCGATCTGTTTCTAGCTTTTCTCAGACTTCTTCTGAGCACCCTGTGGGGGTATCCCCGATCTCTTAGACGCATATATAGTTCACGGGATTCTTTATTGAATTCCTCCTCACTGGAACAGTTCCTCAAACGGAGGAACTGTCCATATGGAAATTACTTTCTGTTTGGGGGAAGGTTTTATCACCAGGTGGCTGGAACATCGATGGGAGCGGCGTGTGCGCCGGCGTACGCATGCCTTCACCTAGGACTATGGGAGAGACATGACGTGTATGTACTTGATGCATTCCGACGACACGTCGCCCTATGGATTAGATTTATAGACGACGTGCTGGTGGTGTGGAAGGGTAAAAAAGACGAGCTAGACGAATTTGTTGAAATGCTTAACAACAATGATAGAAATATCAAGTTGACCTACGTGTGTGATGAGCATGAGATCCCCTTCCTGGACCTGAAAATTGCGGTCAGAGATGGGGCCCTCATTAGCTCGACATACAGAAAGCCAACCGCAGGTAACACGATCCTCCACGCCACCAGCCATCACCCCAGCCACCTGGTGAGAAACATTCCATATGGACAGTTCCTCCGTTTAAGGAGGAACTGTTCCAGTGAGGAGGCATTCAATAAAGAATCCCGTGAACTATATATATGCGTCTAAGAGATCGGGGATACCCCCACAGGGTGCTCAGAAGAAGTCTGAGAAAAGCTAGAAACAGATCGGGAAACCCTTCTGGTGTCGGGTAAAAGAGAGGGATCAGATACCCCAAGCAGGGAAAGGATTATTACACAGTACGGATCACATTGGGAAACTGTGCGTGAATCCCTGTCAAAAGCGTGGCCTATCCTCTTGGCATCCCCTGACATTGCAGAAATCGTAGGCCCCGCCCCCATAATGACAGCAAGGAGAGCAAGGAATTTAAGAGACCAACTTGTCACCTCTGAATTTAAAAACACTAAGCAGGGTGAAGAAAGGAAAACATGGCTAGCAGCTACCCCACCACCAAAAGGTATGCACAGATGTGGGAGGTGTAAGGTTTGCCCCTATGTCCACAAAACAAAAACGTTTTGGGATTCAAAACACAGGAGACAGTTTAATATTAGAGCCTTTATGAACTGTGAGACCACAGGGGTGGTATACATGGTGACCTGCCCCTGTGGTCTGCACTATGTTGGCATGACAACTAGGTCATTTAAAACTAGAATCCTTGAACACATATCAAATGTAGGTAATAAAAACGATGAATGTAAGGGCCCTCTTAGGGACCACTATCAACAGTGTCATGGAGGAAAGTTCAAGGGAAGTCTGGTTAGAGTTGTGGCCTCAGTGACGAAGGGAACGAGAAAAGTCAACATAGAGAGGGAACTTCTACGTTTGGAAACTATGTGGATTTATAAACTGGGTACCCTATCGCCACATGGCCTCAATTCTGAAATTGACTTTTCTGTATACCTAGAACCATACAGGTAGTGTGAGTTGTGCCATGGCTGGTGCCGTCAGACTAACTGAATGTACATTAAAATTGTGCTCGTATTGAGCTTAAACTGTAATTCTGAAATATCCTGTTAACCAAAACCTTTATTTAAACTAGCACTGACTATATGCTGTAACTGACCCTCTCGATGTTATCTGGTGTATGAGAGGCGACGGCCCCACCTGTAGCCGGTTCACATTACCTGTCTACCCGATCACCCTTTGTGCTCTGCCTATTATAGCTGCCTGCCTGCGAGAGCTGCATGAGAACTCCACCTATGAGAGCTGTAAGTTCATAGGCAGCCTCGTATGGGCGAGCTGCTGTATATGGGTACAAAGTCTGCTTGTTTGGGTGTGAAGGTATAAGTGTTGAAGAAGACCCCCCAATGGCTGTAAAAGATTTCCTAACTGCCATGCTGAAACAATATGGGAACGCATAAGCTACAGGGAGTTACAATAGCTGAAAATAAACTATAGCGTCATCTGAGGTTCTGGGCAAAATTTCCAGCAAGAAAGATGGCGCCTGCAGGTCTGTCAGATGACCACACTTAGAAAATATAAAAGCAGATGCCACCCTTCTCCACCTTAAGCCACACCCTGAGGAAGCCCATTGGGCGAAATATGTCGGTGGGAGGAGCTACATGAGGCCGGCCTTGTCCACCGCTTCAACCCACGCTGCTTCTGAAATCGATCCCCGCAGAAACGCCGCTACACAGGCACACGCGGGTAGATCATCCACGCCAACTGCCGCTGACAGGATTGGGCAAGCTGAGCCACCTGAGCTCTGAAGGTACCGCACACCCTCAGGAGAACTTTGCAAACAGGGTTATGGCAACCCCCTGAGTGAGGCTGCATACTATTGCGGACTATACCTTGTCTATACAAACTGCTGCAGTTCACTGCTACGCTTGACTACTAATTGCTTCTTGCATAGAGACTTAACAACCAAGCATGTTTGAAATGACCTAAAATTGGACTGCCTAACTAACTCGCAACTAACGCTGCTCTACTAAGTAGGACTGTCAATGCAAACACTCTGAAGGCTGGAACTGTGGCTCCTTTTCATGTGGTCAAATAGGCTTGGTGATGTTCTATATATTCTATAATTAGTGTCAATTAGTACCTGCAAGCAAAACTTGAGCTTTGATGGCCATCATGGGTGCACCAACCTGCCTGGCAAAAGAATGATTGGCGTGTATGTATGTATGCATGAAGTGGACGTGGATGCGGGGGCATGTTATGTCAGCCTTGAAGCTTTTACTGTGTTTTTAATGGTTTTAGTATTGTGGAATTGTTGCACACTTTTTTGATCTGCTCACAATAAAGAGGAAATTTTGATACTGGCAAGTGAGGCCTAGTCTAGCTTTTTGTGTAGTGGTGGTTTAATAAATTCCTAAGCGTTGGCAGTTAAGAGACGAATTTCATGTTACATACTTTTAATCAACAAAATTGTAATATGCAAATTAGAGGAGTCGGAGTCGTGGAGTCGGAGTCTGAGTCGGTGGAATCCTAAATTGAGGAGTCTGAGTCGGTGGATTTTCGGACCGACTCCACAGCCCTGGTTATAAAGGCCTTTATAAGCAGCAATATTCAGGCCTGGGAGCACTTTTGCAGCGCTTGTTGACGGCTGGTGATCGACAAAGCGTTACAGCAGTGGACCCCTATGGGGGTGATCCCACCAGCAGCCCTGCAATCGAATCAGTAGCAACTGCTTACAGATGAGGATGGTTAACAGGATGCAAATGATTCTGAATTGATGCAAGATTATGCAAATTCTGTTCTTGAAAATAGACCAATCAAATCCCATCAGGGTGGAATATTGGTCCATTTCAAGCTGCATACAGAATTTGCAGAAGCCTGTATCAGTTTATTTGCTCAATCTCCATCTCCTATGGGCCCTGCTATGACCAGCCACGGCACCCAGGCGGGGGGTTGCTGGCAGCGGCACCCAGACGTGCAGACATGGATAAATAACAGCAATTAGACTTGTCAGTGAGTTTAGTTGCATCCCATTGAAGATATCTAATCGCCAGAAGAGGAATGTAGAAACAAATGTCATAAACTTGTCAGCCACCCTGTGTCGCTTCTCATTCCAGACTCTGATTGATGAATTTGAGCACAAGCTGACTGTGTGTCACAGTAAAGGTCTGGAGAACATGGATGTCCCTGAGGAAGGGAGGCCAGAGGGTGAGAAGCCGCCACCACCTTCCGCAGTAAAGAAGAATCCACCTGGTAAGTACCAAATTCTGAGAGAAACCCTAGATAAGGTGTGTTAGGAAAATGTTGCGCCCCAAAGCAGGGCTGTGGAGTCGGGCAATTTTTGGTGCCTGAAGTTGGAGTCGGAGTCGGGAAAAAATGCTCCGACTCCTAATGAATTTGTAACTGTAATTAAAATAGAAAATATGATAAAATGTTCTATTTCTCAGATAAAAGTCATTAAAAATAATGTGTATATATACACTATATATACAGTAATAGCTGTGCTCAGTCCACAAAAATGAAATAAACCTATCAAAATTAGTTACTTGTGCTGCTTCAATAAAGCAGTCCCCGTATTTTTAAGGTCAGATATACATATCTGATTGTGACTGTATATATGATGTGTACACAGGAATCTCTTATATATACTAAATAACATCTATGCTGTAAGAATAAAGCCTGATGTGTAGCTGTGTCACTAATAGAGATGGTCAATGAGATGGAAATAATTCTGCATTGATGCTGATTTATGCAAATGTATGCACTCCCTTTGCTGATGAAATCAAATAATTTGATATGTTGTTAAAATTTGGTTTGGTGACTACAAATTAAAGGGAAACTGAGACGGATGAAAAGTAAAGTTTTATACATACCTGGGGCTTCCTCCAGCCCCCTTCAGGCTAATCAGTCCCTCGCTGTCCTCCACCACCCGGATCTTCTGCTATGAGTCCTGGTAATTCAGCCAGTCAGCGCTGTCCGGCCACATGCCGCTCCCACAGCCAGGAACATTCTGCACCTGCGCAATAATGCTGCACAGGTGTAGTATGCTCCTGGCGGCGGAGTGTGTTCATGTGCACTACGCCTGACTGGCTCAAGTACCTGGACTCATAGCAGAAGATCCAGGTGGTGGAGGAGGACAACGAGGGACTGATTATCCTGAAGGCGGCTGGAGGAAGCCCCAGGTATGTATAAAACTCTACATATGCACTCCCAACAGAGCTGCAGGGAATCCACTGAGAATGTTGTGCACATTGAACACAGAGGTGTTGTCTGTTTACAATCTCCTCATTCCCCTGCAGAGTACCTGCACACCACTCTTACATGTACCCACACTTACATTGCCTAGGGCCTGATCCATGTACAGATTGTGCATGAAGAATGTGTAATAGAGGAAGAATCTCCTCATTCCCCTGCAGAGTGCCTGCACATCATTCTTACATGTACCCACACTTACATTGCCTAGGGCCTGATAGATGTTCTTTGTTCCGGTTTGTACCTTTTACAAGTACTCTTACCAAGGACTAGTTTTAGTCTAAAGGGAATAAATATAGTAGTCTACATATCCCTCTCACTTCAGTTGTCTTGTAAAATTCCTAAGCGTTGGCAGTTAAGAGACGAATTACATGTTACATACTTTTAATCAACAAAATTGTAATATGCAAATTAGAGGAGTCGGAGTCGTGGAGTCGGAGTCAGTGGAATCCTAAACTGAGGAGTCGGAGTCGGTGGATTTTTGGACCGACTCCACAGCCCTGCGCCCAAAGGACCTCTTAAATTTGTAAGTGCAAATTTTGTCTGCTGATCCTGGTGCCCAGTTATACAAGCAATAATGAGATGTACAGTACTGGTTTTTAATAGTGTATGGCTAGCTTTATATTCGCACAGGACCATCTTATGATCAGAAGTGGAATTTACAGGTCTATTAAACACTAATTTTTTTTAATTTACTTGTCCTGCCATGTTTAGCACTTGTTGTTCTGCATATAATATGAGAACAGCCCTGCAGAGGAATTGTAGGGATCGATTCTATTTCTGAGTCAGAAATATTTTGGCATTTGATTTCATAACCATCTCTGCATTCTCACCTTAGCTAAACGGCGCCCTCTTAAGTCCATGAACAGAGCTGCAAAGGTGGACGAGGAGAGTGAGTTTCGCACCCCGAAGTCCCGCCCTCCCCGGAGAGGTCAGAGGAAGGTGGTGGCCTTCAGCTTCTCCAGTGACGAGGAGTCTGGTGAGTGTCCCTAGAGGGGAATATTGGGCTGTCTGTGTCTGGTTCCTTCCACGCCCCATTCCTCACATTTTTCTCTTCTTCTGTTCATCAGACCAAGAGGCAGAACTCAGTGAAGCCGACACCCCAAAGAACACAACGCCTATCAGACGGACCACAACTCGCACTCGGGCCCGGTGACCCAACACCTCGTCCAATCTGCACTTTGTCTCCGCTTCCTTTCCTTTCTTTTGTTGTTTAATTTTAAACCTTCCTTCCCCTGTTAATATTAAACCACTTTATATATGTGTCAAATCTGAGGGTTTTTTGCTTTCCTTATTGATCATCATTTCTAGCGATATATTTTTGTTTAGTTACTGCTTAAATGTATGTATTTTTTATAAAATAGTGCCTGTCTGGCTGCTTTCGCTGATCCTGTATGCAGGTTATGTGTCCTCACTCGCCTGCATGCTTGTTCCAGGTGATACTCAGAATGTTACCAAAGCCAGTAAATCGGCATGTTGGACAAGCATCTGGCACTATTTAAATCAGTGGTCCTCAAACTAAGGCCCGCGGGCCAAATGTGCCCCCCGAGGCTTTTTTTACCGGCCCCCACTCACAAAATGTACTTATAGTTGCGGTCCACGACATCTTGGTGTCTCGCATATAGAACGGCAGTGCTGGCACCAACCATCCACATACTGTAGAAGCCAGCGAGCAGTCATTTGCTGGCTTACAATCCAATTCCGCATCAGGTGACACTGCTGTCCAATTGGACGACAGGTTGTCACCTGGGTATGCTTCACTGTCTGGCGAAAAGAGTTTTTTTACTATCTGCACTACACATGCTCTATTGGGGGCCTAATTTTTTCACATGGTGTGTTGGAGGGCATACATCATATTATGTATACTCCGGACCCCCAATAGTTTGAAGTATGTTGACCCGGCCCTTGACCAAAAAACTTTGGGGACCCCTGATTTTAATGGAAATAAGGATTATTTAGTGCTGACACTAGTGGGCTGTAGAGATTATATAGTCATTTCACTTAAAGGGTACCTGAACGGAAAATAAAAAGTCAAAATGACCATACACCGGTCATACATACCTCCCTGTGTAGTCTACTACTCAATCTCTTCTCTCCTGCATACCATTTGTCCACTATGATCAATGGAATTCTCCATCCTCCATTTTAAAAATGGCCATTTCCCCATAACAGCTTCCTGGTCTGCACACTGTTAAACTGTAATATCACCCACTTGAGCCATAGGGAAACGTGGACATTACCTTGCACATTCAGTTGTAACTGACAACTGCTGATTATATAACTGACAGCAACTGGTATATTTCAGTTCTGACAAAATATTATCAGAACTGGAAGGGATCACTGTAAGAAAAAAATTAGCCTCTGAGAGGAACTGATGGTGAGGCAAGTATGTAATATTCATTTGCAGCTACGTCATGTGTTTATTTTAATTTAAATAATTTTCCTCGCTTCAGGTTCCCCTTAACTGTCCCAAAGCGGTGCTCACAATCTAATCCAGGCATTTTAAACCAGGGTTCCCTGAGTACTCTGCAGGGGTTCCTTGGCATTTTCCCCATTGGGGGGGGGGGAAGTATGATATAGAGCACACTATAATAGAGAGGTTACTGTAAAAAGCACTAAATTGGGGGAAGAATAATGAGCACATATATAAAAAGCACTAAAATAAGGAGACATTATAATGAAGGGCACTGTAATAGGGGCTAGTGACAAAAAGCACAGCAACTGTTACAATGCAAAATAAATTCGGGTTCTTTGAGATCCATAAAGTATTTGCAGGGTTCCTGCAGGGTAAAAAGGTTGATCTAATCCCTATGAAGTCCACCATACTCTAGGGCCACTTTGAGGGGAAGCCAATTAACTTTTCTGTATGTTTTTGGGATGTGAGAAGAAACCGGAGTGCCTGGAGGAAACTCGCACTCACGGGCAAAACATACAAACTCCATGCAGATAGTGCCCATGTAGGGATTCGGGTCAGAGACCTAGCACTGCAAGGCGAGAGTGCCATCCACTACACCACTGTGCTGCCCTTTTGATAGCCTCTCTATGGGTGGATGGGTAATCTAGCAATCTGATTTGGCTGTAGACTGCAAAGAAACTAGACCTGTGCACACAGCAGAACACAGATATGGAGGCATAATAACGTTACACACAGTAGTGGGGAAGGCTATTGGCCTATAGCAGCCACAACACTGCTTTCTTTACAGGGAGTATCTATGCTAGGATTATAATGGACCCTGGTCACTTTTTGTTTTTCCTTTAAAAAATTATTGGTAACCACTTAAAATTTCCTAGCTAGGAGCCACACCATAAATACACTTAAACTAGAACATATTAAATATATGGGGCTTATAACAATATATTAACTTTTGTGTATCAAAACGCCTGACAGATAACATCCCTCTTAAAAACTATAACGGAAATAAGTAGTGGAGCACTCCAGCCTCATCTGTACAACATACAGTATACCACTACTGTTTTATGCACAAACACTGCAGAGCTTTACATTGATTTAAACAAATTTGTATTAGAACCTCAGTTGTATGCAGTCAGCTCGAGTTCCAGCAGAAAACAAGAATTCTCACTTCTTAAGCCCCAGGCTATATTTCAGCTAGTTGGAGAGGTAGTCACTTAAAGCAATACTGCCACTGATGAGGCACTTGCCACCCTCCTGTTGCTTGGGGAAATGGATTTATGTCAAGTGTACACCAACACTGCTGCCGGGTAAATGATTGTCCATCTGGTTCTCCCCAGCTAAAATAGCTTTGCGCCAATTTTGTGTGAGGGCTTAGATTGTGCCTAACAACTGAAACTGTTACCATGGACCAATTTGGTGTGACTTTAAAGAGGAGCTGTCAGCCATCCTATCACAGAAAAAAGCATTAAATAAATACTTGCTCTACTTAGATAACATGTACTGCACTGTCCACGTTTGATTTTTCTATAGTTAAAATAGACAGTTTAGAAAAAGATTATCCTTAGGATTCTCTATTTTGAAGCCAATCCTGATGTAATTTCCTCCTTTACTCTCCTCTGCCTGATTATGTATGCATTGGCTGCCCTTCCAGTCTTCAGGCACTCCCACCCAGCTCTGCAATAGAAAGTGCATTGTCTTAGCATGATAAATATTGGCCAATCTGAGAGGAACAGAGGTGTGGGAGGGAAAAATAAAAGGGAAAGGGGCTTCAGCCAATCAGGCTGCATTAGTCAAGTCTGAGGGGAAAGTAGAGAAGCAAAAAAGGACAACCCAGCATGCCCTGCAACATCCTTTGTGTTCCTTCTATTGTACCAAATAAGTCAGGTAAACTGGGGAATTATCATTTATCAACCAGAAACGTAATAGTGATTTTTAACTTTTGGATTGCCTGATTGGCATCCTTATTACTTGTTTACCAGATAAAATAATTTATTTTTTCTCTTATGCCCGACAGTTACACTTTAAAGAGCATCTGTATTGTTAAAATCGCACAAAAGTAAACATACCAGTGCGTTGGACATCTCCTATTCCCCTCTGTCACAATTTCGCCGCTCCCGCTGCATTAAAAGTAGCCAAAAACAGTTTTAAGAAGTTTGTTTATAAACAAACAAAATGGCCACCAAAACCGGAAGTAGGTTGATGTACAGCAGTGCTGTCCAACTTCACGGGCATGGAGGGTAATTTTTTTTTTCAGACCCCATGGTGGAGGAACGAAAGGTTCTTGCTAGAGCCACAGACATCCCCCCCCCCCCCCCCGCGCGCCGAAAAATGGGTGTGGCCATGGACCAGAATGTGGGTATGGCCACGGGTGGAGACCCATTTACATGAACTTAGCAATGCGGGACATTAGATTAGGACAGTGGTGGCGAACCTTTTTGGAGGCTGAGTGCCCAAACTGCAACCCAAAAGTCCCTTTACTGCAAAGTGGCAACAGCAATTTAACCACTTCGGGACCAGCACCCTCTGCCCCCTTAAAGAGGAACTCCAGTGAAAATAATTTAATAAAAAAAGTGCTTCATTTTTACAATAATTATGTATAAATGATTTAGTCAGTGTTTGCTCATTGTAAAATCTTTCCTCTCCCAGATTCACTTTCTGACATGTATTACATGGTGACATTGTTACTGTGGGCAAGTTATGTAGCTGTTTCTAGCTGCTCTGGCTGTTACAGACAGCTTTAAACAGCCATTTCCTGTCTGTGAACATTGTTACATTGTGGCAGTTTGCCCAGAGTACCGCGGTATTCAGAGCCTCTTGTGGGAGGGGTTTCAGCACAAAATTAGTCACACAGCGCCCCCTGATGGTCTGTTTGTGAAAATCATTCTATTTCTCATGTAAAAGGGGGTATCAGCTATTGATTGGGATAAAGTTCAATTCTTGGTTGGAGTTTCTCTTTAAGGACCAGAGGGTGCTGGTCCAGTAAACCGCCGCTGCCCGACGAATCGCCGCTAGAATCCGCCGGTCATGCCGCTCTGTCCCCGCCGCAGGGTGCTCTCTCTGCCGTCGGTATGACGGCAGAGCGCTGTGCGCCGGTCAGGAGCCGCTTTCATTGGCTCTTGACCCTGTCACTCCATGTAAGCCAATGGGAATGGCTTACATGAATTACAGGGCCAGGAGCTAATAAAAACTGCTCCTGCCCGGCTCACAGTGCTCTGCCGTCAGAGGCGGCAGGGCAGCATTTAGCGGCGGAGATCGAGCGGGCACAGCGTCGGGGATGGGCGGTTGCGCGCGGTCAATGGGAAGTAGTTTACGTCCGGTCAGAACTGCAGCACCCCCTGCCCGCCGTAGATTTATACTGCGGCGGTCCGCAGTAGGTTAAACTACATACAAACGTTTAACTCGTACATAAACATGGAAAATCCAAGTTGAAAATAAACTGTGAAGATAAACAATTTCATCCATCCTACTTTTTTTATTTTTTAGAACCTCCCAGTTTTATTTTCCATTTTAAAAAGCTAAAGTAGGTTTAATGCTATTGTCTCATATGATGATTATTCAGCTTTTCCCATAGTCTTGCAGTTGGCAATCATGTGACCTCCAACAAGACAAATTCAGCAATCATGAGGCCCCCAACAAGACAAATTCAGCAATCATGAGGCACATAAATAGACAGCATTTCACATAAATAGGCAAATTGCCCCTTTAATATGGTAGGCACCTCTCACCTGGCTTCTAAATTCTCCTCTACTGGCTACTGTGCCTGGCAATACTGTTTTTGGCCGGATTGGGGATGACGTGTGGGCTGAAAGGCCTTGCGGTGATGCTTAATCTAAATAACACACATGGGAGTGTGCATGGAGGTGGGCGTGAATAACAGAACAACACTGAAGAGTTGGCAGCCTTCCAGACACAGGGCGACAAATCCATCAGGAGATAGATAAGTTGATTGATTTATTACAGAGACGATGATAGTAGAAAGTGCTGCAGAAAGCCAGAGCACTTTAGATTAGAATAGGTTGAGGAACTTGTAGAATAGTAGTAAAAAGGATGACATTTTTGTTAGTCTCTAACATCTTCTGACCAAGCCTTGGGAGGTAGAAACCTCTGTCCCCTAATATGTCTTATTTGGGACCATTCTTCCCAAGTAGACTCTCTCTGGAGATTCCACTACCACACTCCATATTGTCTAGGATGGGATAGAGAAGGCTAGGGTTTGAAAAAAGACATTGGTTATGTCTGGTTCTCTGCCTATGCCACCCTTTGAGAACCTCTACCATCCAAGAGGGTAATGTGTGCTGTTTTGTTTTTGACTCTTGGGGTCCAAAGGAGAAGCCTCAAGGACCACACACTGTTTCTGTTCCTTATCATAGAACGAGTGTAATATGAGAATCGTGCAGCTGAAAGATACTTGTCCATGTTTGGGAGACCTAGATCACCACTTTCTTTAAATGTATACTTGGAATTGATATTGAGCCTTGGTTTCCTTCCTTGCCAAATGAATCCCATGAGGTGTTGGCTCAGAACACAAAGGATGAGGCATGGAATCTCTACTGGTATGACCTGAAAAAACAAGTGACCTAGGCAGTATATACATTTTTAGGACATTAGGGCCCATATGCAATTATCTTTTCCTCCTGAGTTATCTCCTAGGAGATAATTTTTCGTCTTTGATTTTAAATAACTTCCAGCACTTGTCAACTAAAAAAGTAGGTAAAGTACTATCAAAATTATTTTGAGTATTCTCTTGTTTTCTGCTGGCTTAAAGCAGTGTTTCTCAACATTTTATTGGTCTGTACTTACCAAGTAACCCCTAGCATAGTAAACATCAAAAGTACCCTTTGACAAATATACAGGTAGCCCCTGATTTACGAACGGAATGGATTCTGTGTTTCCATGGGAACAAGTCAGAAAAAAAATTGCAAATTGGACTTTGTTTTTGAGAAAATCTATTTTAAAAAAAATTCGAAGAAAAAATGGCTTTTAAACTTGTATAAGCATTTACAGAGGGCAGAGGTGACACAGAGGGGGACACTGGAGACACAGGGGACAGAGATGGCACAATGTTCCGACTTAAGAACCGATTCAGGTTAAGAACGAACCTACAGTCCCTCTCTCATTTGTTAACTGGGGACTACCTGTATATTTAATCGTAGTACATGATAATTGAGTTTAAACAATTTCCAAGCAGGGGTGCTCGGATACCAATTTTTAAAATCTGAATCGATTCGAATCCGGATACCCAGATATCCGAATCTGAACTTTTGAGTATCTGAGTAGAATAGGATATCTGAACCCAATATCCGGTCGGATTCGGATATCCGGATTGAAAACCAGAAGTGGACTTTAAAATGCTTCCAAACTGGTTTGGAAGCTAAAACTCTCTCTCCCCCCTCAACAGGTGGGGGGAAGCCCTAACTGTTCATGGATCTTGTCTTCCAAGGATTTGTAGGATGTCAAAAGCAAGGTCACATACATTGGCCAGGAAGCAAACCCAGGTCAAGTGCTTGGAAGGCAGCTATGCTCACCACTAGGGATGATCGGAAAGAGCAAATTCCGTTACGCCGGAATTTGCGGATTCCGCCAGCGCTTAATTCCGTCGCTATGAAAATTCCGCTGGATTTTTGCAGAATTCCAGAGTCCGGCGGAAAAATTTAACTAATCGCAAATCGAACCTTCTTAATACTAAATGTTAGCCCATAGAACCTATTGACTTAGTCCTCCCTCCCCTCCTCTGGAGGAGGGTCTTGTCTTCCAGGGAATTGTAGGATTTCAAAAGTCAGCTTACATACATTGGCTGGGAATCGAACCCAGGTCTAGTGCTTGGTAGGCAGCTCTTCTCACCGCTATACCACCACCAACACTACATGCTGAAGCCAGCCTAGCATGTACCATTATGATATATCCAAGAGAAAAATGAGCTTGCTTAGGGTTTTGTAGGATGTCAAAGGCCAACTCACATACTCTAGCGCTTCACATACTCTAGCGATTCGGCCAACACTGGCCACGGATTTCAAGTGGGAGGCTGCGAATCCCATAGCTGTGCATGGCAGGGCTTCTGCGATTCCGCACACCCGGAAGTGCCGCCGCGCGTCTCACTGACTCGTGCGGCAACAAGTGGAAACAGGCCCTCAGAGGATACCCGAAGTGACATGATGAGATAGACATGTGTATATACAGTGCCTAGCACACAAATAACTATCAGGTATGTAGGTGGCTGACTCAGTCCTGACAGACAGGAAGTGACTACAGTGTGGCCCTCACTGATGAGAAATTCCAACTATAAAATGCTTTCCTAGCAGAAAATGGCTTCTGAGAGCAAGAAAGAGATAAAAAGGGGAATTTCTTATCAGTGAGGGTCGCAGTGTAGTCACTTCCTGTCTGAGTCAGGACTGAGTCAGCCACTTACATGCCTGATATTTAACTTTTTCAGGCAGAGAAAGAATAAAAGGAACACAGCATAGTTATTTGTGTGCTAGGCACTGTACATACCCATGTCTGTCACGTCACCTCGGGTATCCTTTAAGAAACATCAGTTATCTGTGCAAAAGAGCTTCACTGATCTCTCCGACTTTCAGGGATCTTTCACACCAAGACGTTGCATTTTAGGGGACGTTAAGGTCTCATAACGTGCCCCTAACGCAACGCATGGTGGTGCTAAAGTTAGACGCTACATAGAGACGCGTTATGCGTCTCTGAGTGCGCCATTTTCGTTAAAAACTGGTAGAACGAAAACGGCGCATGCGTCAAGACTGTGGGGACCACGTGATCGGAACACTCCGCATCACGTGGTCCCGCCAGCCAATCGTCGCACAAAGCGGCCGCTCAAGGAAGTAAACACGTGACGTCACACAGTGCAGTGAATATTAATTAGCCATGTGGCTAGGCACAATAGTGGACGCTCCCCTCCTCCTCCAACATTACTGAGCATGTGCAAACAGTCTAACGCGGCTAAAACGGCGTATAACGCACGGCATGCTGCACTTTCATCGAATGTGCAGCGTTACACTGTAACGCAACGTGGGCACTGCGAACAGCCCATTGAGTTTTCATTACTGTGAGTTGGGCTGCGTTACAGGCTGCTCTAACGTGCACCTGTAACGTCCCACTGTGAAAGCAGCCTCAGAGAGCTGTGTCTTCTGAAGCTTATTATCTCAAGTGTCTGTGACTGTAATTTGTTTTTTCTGCAGAGGAAAGTTCAAAAGTTCATTAGCCTGCTCTGTGAAATAATTTAGAATGCTGAGTGTAATGTGTAAACTACAAATATTAGAAAATGATGCAATGTTATATAAAAAAAAATACTATATAACTGAAAATAAAAATGACTATTTTCTTTGCTACTAATGTTCTGTTAATTATCCGTACTACACAACCAATTCATATTATAATTTTTTTTATTTTTGTTTTTTTGCTTGTGTCACTTTAAAAGGAAATATGTATGGCAGCCTCCATATACCTGTCTCTTTTGTCTCACAGTTGTCCTTTAAGTATCAGGTGTGCTATGAGAACACATTACGCTGCAAGACCTGCCATTTCCATATTCTGTGATTATACACTGCAAAGTAGAGGCCTGCAGCGGGTCGGGTACCCGCGGGTAACCCGAAATGCGGGTCGGGTTCGGGTACCCGAATTGATTTAAGCTGCGGGTCGGGTGCGGGTAGTGGTCTGCGGGTCACGGGTAGTGAAAACAAACAAGTTAATTCTGACTGTGTCTTTTGCTTACTTTACTTTAAATGTTACTTTAAAATGTGCACTTTAGAAGAAAATGTAAAAAAGCGGGTCATGGGTAGCGGGTCTGCGGGTCGGGTGCGGGTAGCGGTTTTGCGGGTCGGGTTGCGGGTATCAAATTCATCAGGGTGCGGGTATGAAAAAGTGGACCCGCGCAGGCCTCTACTGCAAAGTAGAAATCAATTGAGGGTAATTGTGGATCCGAGATAAACTTTTACTCATTGCATAATTGTGTTCCTTTCATGTACTTCATAGGGCGTTCCTCAAGCCAAATACTTTTTTTGTTTTGTTTTAATACTCTAATTCCCCATAAACTAAAGAAGCCTCGTCCACAGCTTTTCACAGTGACTTGGCACTGTAGCAATGGCTTATGGGAGCTCAGTCCGGACAGGAGGAGGAGGTTACTAACCAGAGATTTCAGAGGGGAGGAGGAGAGGGGACTGAATTTACGGTACACAGAGGCAAGCTGATGGCATCTCCAGCCCTCAGCCTGTGACAAACGAAACATGGCTGCCCTCATTGTATCACAGGAATAAATAATCATAAAATGGTGAAGCTGTTTGCAGCTAGATTTGCTGTGTCTATCTAAACTTTTGATAAGATATATAGACAAGTTACTTGTTATAGTTAGTTTTTCATCTCGGATCTGCCTTAATACTACTCAGCGCAGGTAAAAATTTGGATCAGGGATAAAGCTTGAAGATGCAGATCCCCTCCAGAGAACAGATTGTACTTTATGGTAATCAGTATTTGAGGGTGAGTTATCGGTTCTACTATTGTTTGTTCTTGTATAATACTACTTCCTGCATGCGTCTCTGAGGACATAATGTGCCAGTGTACCTCCAGAAGCATGAGGCGAGCACGCATGTTGCCACACAGCATACTGCAGGCTCTATCTCTAGTATTGTGTGTCTGGGCCTCTCCCTATTCTGGATAACTCTGCACTCTGTTCTGCAGCTCCTGTGAGAGAACATAAGTGACGTCTCCTTCTAACCTTTGAGATCAGGTGTTCCACAAGTACTAGATGAAGTGACACCATCTTTATCTCACCCCCAGAGAAAGCATAAAAGAGCTTTTCTTGTGACAGCTAAGTTGACCCATATAGCATTTCTACAACAATGTAGTGAAGCGGGCATTTGGTATCCCTAAGCAAGGATGTCAAAAGCCAACTCGCAAACACTGGCCAGGAATCGTACCCAGGCCTACCGCTTGGCAGGCTGCTATCCTAACCATTATACCACCAACACAACACACTACAATGCTACATGCTGAAGCCAGCCTAGCATGTACCATTGTGATATATCCAAGAGAAAAATGAGCTTGCTTAGGGATTTGTAGGATGTCAAAAGCCAACTCAGATACAGTACATTGGCCAGGAAAAGAACCCAGGCCTACCGCTTGTATGTGAGCTTGCTGGCCAATGTATGTGAGTTGGCTTTTGACATCCTACAAATCCCTAAGCAAGCTCATTTTTCTCTTGGATATATCACAATGGTAAGAATCTAGTAATCTCTTCTGAGGGTCAGGCTACAACTTTTTTTTCTTTGTAATTGTAATGTTGTACATTAAGTCATCAGAACTGCTGCAGTGTGAGACAGATGTGTTTTACAAACCCTAGGGAGCAGGGACAGTGTACAAATTCCAAAGTGTGTATGATTCCATATCTGCAGTCAACATAACAATGGTATGAGTAGAATACGTTTTCTCTCCATGCCCTTAGTTGCTTGTCAGTCTCTCAAACTTTTTCCTACACGTGGCACCCTGAGGCTTCTGGGCCCTCCTGCGGAGGCATCCCTTGCAGGGTCTATTGTTGTGCCCCTGCATTACATTGTATTGGCACAGCACCTAGGTGGCAGCTGATGCAGCACATTCACTGTAAACCACCCCTAAGGATACAAGGGAACCTTAACGAGGAACTGTAACGACAAAACGTCCCCTGGGGGGTACTCACCTCGGGTGGGGGAAGCCTCCGGATCCTAATGAGGCTTCCCACGCCGTCCTCCATCCGTCAGGGGTCTCGCTGCAGCCCTCCGTACAGCCGTGACGTAATATTTACCTTCCTGGTTCCTGCGCAGGCGCTCTGACGGCTGTCGGCTCCGAAGTAGGCGGAAATACCCGATCGCCGTCGAGTCTGCTCTACTGCGCGGGCGCAAGTTTCCGGCGCCTGCGCAGTAGAGCGGACCCGACGGAGATCGGGTATTTCCGTGCCGAAAGCAGCCACAGCGCCCCCGCTGGAGCCAGCAAAGGTAAATATTGAAGCTACAGTCGGCTCTGTCGCCGGCTGTTCGGAGGGCTGCAGCGAGACCCCCGTGGGACAGAGGACGGCGTGGGAAGCCTCATTAGGATCCGGAGGCTTCCCCCACCCAAGGTGAGTACCCCCCAGGGGAGGTTTTTGTTGTTACAGAGTCTCAAGTGAGAGGAGGTAGGTGGTCATTTTCATTCCTTTATAGACTGCCAGCTGCCTGCAGCCTGGCTATCATGCTGAGCTTTGGACACTGTTCACACTGCAATGCAAAACAGGCATTTGTTTTGTATGGTTTGCCAGAATGCTCTTAATAGGATCTGTTCACACTTGTCAGTCCAGAACACAATGCAAATTGCCGACCTGCACAATTTTTCCACATAGCTGCGTTTCCCACAGGAAGAAAAAGTGGAAACTAAACTACTTTGGGCTCCAATTGGACACAAAATACCATTGGAGCTGACGTACTTTGCCCTCGCCGTGACAAAATGATCCTCTGGTCCCCGCAGCGGCTCACTTCTGGGTATTTGCGACTTTAATGTTGCAAACTACTGCAGCTGCATGGCCCTTCGTGTCCAAAATAGTAAGATACCAGCCAGCCTCCTTACTCACTTTCACACTATTTTGTCAGTTAGACTTTGCATTTGCAACTGCTGTTCAGAAAATGCTGTTGAGAACAAAACGAACCATGAGAATCCGCCATGAAGAGATGGACTGGGTCAAAACCTGTCAGTTATCTCAGATTTTAACTGCTTACTCTTTTTTGTGATAGTGCTCCTTTAACCCTCCTGGCGGTTTATTAAAAACCGCCAGGGGGCAGCACAGTAGCCTAGGGCTCGCTACATGACAGCCGCTGTGCAACGGCATCCCCCCACCCTCTTCGATCGCCTCCAGCGATCAAGCCCGTCCGGAAATCCCGTTCTAAATAGGATTCCCATTAGGGCTTCCCCCGTCGCCATGACGTCAAAGGGAGTCCCGATCCACCCCTCAGCTCTGCCTGGCACTGATTGGCCAGGCAGCGCATGGGGTCTGGGGGGGTGGGGCGGCGCGGTGGCAATCGGAGTGCACACGCAGCTAGCAAAGTGCTAGCTGCATGTAGCAAAAAAAAATTATGCAAATCGCCCCAGCAGGGCCTGAGAAATCCTCCTGTGCGGCTTACCCTGAACTACGTTCGGGGTTACCTCCAGGAGGGTTAAGGATTGCATCGCATCAATTGTAAAAGGGGACTTGAAGGACAACTGAGGTATATGGAGGCTGCCATATTTATTTCCCTTTAAACAATACTAGTTGCCTGGCTGTTCTGCTCATCTATGTGGCCGCAGTAGTGTTTGAATCACACCAGAAACCGGGTAGGAACTCATCAGGCAGAATTGCATGCGTTTTCCATGATGTGCTATGGAAATCGCATATGTGATTCTTCCTGGTGTGCTCCTTCTCACAAGCATGTGGCTAATCTTGTCAGATCTGACTGTCAGACATACCTGATTTGCATCTGCTTGTTCAGGGTTTATGGCTAAATGTATTAACCACTTGCCGACCGCACGCTTATACCGTGCGTCGGCAAAGTGGCAGCTGCAGGACCAGCAACGCAGTACTGCGTCGCCAGCTGCAGGCTAATTAATCAGGAAGCAGCCGCTCGCGCGAGCGGCTGCTTCCTGTCAATTCACGGTGGGGGGCTCCGTGAATAGGCGGCCCGTAGGCTAAATGTAAACACAAGCGGAAATAATCCGCTTTGTTTACATTTGTACGGCGCTGCTGCGCAGCAGCGCCGTAAGGCAGATCGGCGATCCCCGGCCAATCAGCGGCCGGGGATCGCCTCCATGTGACAGGGGACGTCCTGTCACTGGCTGCACAGGACGGATAGCGTCCTGTGCAGCCTCGATCGCCGGGGGGGCAGCAGGTAGGAGAGGGAGGGGGGAATTTCGCCGCGGAGGGGGGCTTTGAGGTGCCCCCCCCCCGCATCACCCAGCAGGCAGAAGAGATCAGACCCCCCCAGCACATCATACCCATAGGGGGGAAAAAAGGGGGGCAATCTGATCTCTCTGCCTGCTACCTGATCTGTGCTGGGGGCTGCAGAGCCCACCCAGCACAGATCAGTAAAAACAGCGCTGGTCCTTAAGGGGGGGTAAAGGGTGGGTCATCAAGTGGTTAAGCCGCATCTACACGCGTAGATGTGGCCGCGATGCTCCTTATCAATCGAGCAGCTGATGCGGCTCGATTGATGAGATCCGACAGGACGGATCTTGTTTCCGCCGATTCCCTGCTCGCTTTCCGCTAGGGGACAATGGCAGGGAATCGAGCGGAAGATAAGCGGGGACGCGGCGGGCATGCGGAAGAGGCGATCGATTAGCTGCCGGATCGCTGCAATGTCCCATAGTGTAGATGGGGTTTTAGAGGCGGAGGATCAGCAGGGTAGCCAGGCAACTGGTATTGCTTTAAAGGGAATCTGAAGTGAAAATACATTTATGATATGATTTGTATGTGTAACAGCTTACAAATAAATAATTCGCTGCAGAGATATGAGTCTAAAGGGGCCCATACCCTGGTCGATTTCAGCGATCAATCGATGCTATAGAAATCGATTCTATAGAATCAATCGATTTGGGCCTCATTTTAATTGATCTAGGTGGATCGGCTGCTGGCAGCAGATCAATGGCCCATAGAGTTGCATTGGATCTAATGCTGCAGTAATCCTTTTACATCGATTTTCAATAGATTATTGAAAATCTGTTCCTAATGTGTGGCACACATCAGATAGATTCCTGTCAAATTCGACCTGACAGGTATCTGACAGAATCTATCTGATGGTCGAATCTGCTGCAAATCTATCAGTGTATGGCCACCTTAAGGGTGGATCAATTGGTCAATTGCAAATCGATTGACGAATCGACCGATTTGCAGCCGATTTCGAACGATTTCAATCGATCTGACAGGCTGGAAAATCTAGGTCGGTCTGTTGAGATTGCGTATCATTTTGCATTGGCCCTAATGGAAATCTGATGGCAAAAAAATGCCATCAGATCGATTTTCAATAGATTTCAAACTGAAATCTATTGGAAATCTGTTCCTAGTAAAAAAAAAAAAAAAAAAGTTCCTAAACACATCAGATAGATCAGAAATCTATCTGCTGCTAAACTAACGAGTGTATGGCCACCTTATATATTGTTTCCAGTACAGGATGAGTAAGGGCCCGTTTCCACTGGAGCGGAAACCGCAGGCAAATCGTGCGAGGAAACTCTGCCATAGGAAACTATGGCGCCGCCGGCCGAATCGCTTACTCTAGCAATTCGGCCAACATTGGCCACAGATTTCGCGTGGGAGGCTGCGAATCCCATAGCCGTTCATGGCAGGGCTTCTGGGATTCGCCTGCGATTCCGCACACCCGGAAGTGCCGCCGCGCGTCTCACTGACTCGTGCGGCAACAAGTGGAAACAGGCCCTCAGAGGATACCCGAAGTGACATGATGAGATAGACGTGTATATACGTGTATATATGGGCAGCACGGTGGCGTAGTGGTTAGCTCTCTCGCCTTGCAGCGCTGGGTCCCTGGTTCGAATCCCAGCCAGGGCACTATCTGCAAAGAGTTGGTATGTTCTCTCCGTGTCTGCGTGGGTTTCCTCCGGGCACTCCGGTTTCCTCCCACATTCCAAAAAAACATACGGATCAGTAAATTGGCTCCCCCTAAAATTGGCCCTAGACCACAGCACGTTCACTACATAATATAGACATATGGCAATGGTAGGGATTAGATTGTGAGCTCCTTTGAGGGACAGTTAGTGACAAGATATATATATATATATATATATATATATATATATATATATATATATATATATATATATATATATATATATATATATATATATATATATATATATATATATATACACTGTACAGCGCTGCGTAATATGTTGGCGCTATATAAATACTAAAAATAATAAACTAAAAATAATAATAATAATATACAGTGCCTAGCACACAAATAACTATGCTGTTCCTTTTTTTTTTTTCTCTGTCTGAAAGAGTTAAATATCAGGTATGTAGGTGGCTGACTCAGTCCTGACACAGACAGGAAGTGACTACAGTGTGGCCCTCACTGATAAGAAATTCCAACTATAAAATGCTTTCCTAGCAGAAAATGGCTTCTGAGAGCAAGAAAGAGATAAAAAGGGGAATTTCTTATCAGTGAGGGTCACACTGTAGTCACTTCCTGTCTGAGTCAGCCACTTACATGCCTGGTATTTAACTTTTTCAGGCAGAGAAAGAATAAAATGAACACAACATAGTTATTTGTGTGCTAGGCACTGTACATACCCATGTCTGTCACGTCACCTCGGGTATCCTTTAAGAAACACCAGTTATCTGTGCAAAAGAGCTTCACTGATCTCTCCGACTTTCAGGGCTCTTTCACACCAAGACGTTGCATTTTAGGGGATGTTAAGGTCGCATAACGTGCCCCTAACGCACGCATGGTGGTGCTAAAGTTAGACGCTACATAGAGACGCGTTATGCGTCTCTTGGTGCACCATTTTCGTTCGAAACTGGTAGAAAGAAAATGGCGCATGCGTCAAGAGACTGTGGGGACCACGTGGTCGGAACACTCCGTATCACGTGGTCCTGCCAGCTAATCGTCGCACAAAGCGGCCGCTCAAGGAAGTAAACACGTGACGTCACACAATGCAGTGAATATTAATTAGTCATGTGGCTAGGCACAATAGTGGACTCTCCCCTCCTCCTCCAACATTACTGAGCATGTGCAAACAGTCTAACGCGGCTAAAACGGCGTATAACGCACGGCATGCTGCACTTTCATTGAATGTGCAGCGTTACACTGTAACGCAACGTGGGCACTGCGAACAGCCCATTGATTTTTCATTACTGTGAGTTGGGCTGTGTTACAGGCTGCTCTAACGTGCGCCTGTAACGTCCCACTGTGAAAGCAGCCTCAGAGAGCTGTGTCTTCTGAAGCTTATTATCTCAAGTGTCTGTGACTAATTTGTTTTTTCTGCAGAGGAAAGTTCAAAAGTTCATTAGCCTGCTCTGTGAAATCATTTAGAATGCTGAGTGTAATGTGTAAACTACAAATATTAGAGAATGATGCAATGTTATAAAAAAAAAAAATACTATATAACTGAAAATAAAAATGACTATTTTCTTTGCTACTAATGTTCTTTTTTGAAAAATCTTTATTTAGTGAAACAAGCCGAAACAGTACAAAATATAGTTTGAAGACAAAGTCAATTTGTTCAGCTGTGGCAATTAAAAGTACAGGTAACATATTTTGACAGTTTTACATATGTGGTACAGCCAAGGTCATTGGTAGTCCCCTGTTGAATTATATAAGGGTGGAGATCCTACTTTTTTAATATATGGGTCTCTTCTCTTAAATGATGCTTGTATCTCTCTGCTATTGCCAGTGATATTATGATATAGGTTATGTACCCATAAAAAATTCTTCCAGGAATGAGGAAGAAAGAAAATTTAAATTTAAAACAACAACAAAAACAACAACAAGACCACACTGTTTCCTAGGTGACGCTACCGCGTTTTCATTCTTGAGACTTGTCAGAATGACAGGGGGCGTCCGTATGTGACTCTCTCACTCTACCTGAATTACCTTTATGCAGCTAAGGTTTTCTTTTCCTGAATTGTGTTGATATCAAATACTAGTAGTTATTTTACGACCTCTTCTGTCTCTCCTCTATCCCTCATTTGCTACTACAGCTTCAAACTCCTCCGACTCCCTGAATGTCGACCAGCAGTTCCATGTCTTCTGAAATACTTCTGTTCTATTATGGGCCACGTGTGCTAGTTGCTCCATTGTATATACCACGTCTATTTCCTTGACTACCTCTTTCATGTCAGGAGTTGCTATACATTTCCAATGTCTAACTAGAGTACACTTGGCGGCGTTGAGGATATGCCTCAGCATAGATTTTTTGTACTTCCTAATCGACCAGTTATTGTGTTGTAGCAAATAAAATCCCGCAGTGAACGGAATCTCTCCCTCCAGCACCCCAGTTAGCAGTTTTTCTACCCCCTCTCCAAAACGGTAATAGCTTAGGACAATCCCAGAGGATGTGTAGGAGCGTGCCCCTATGTTTTCCACATCTACAGCATTCAGGGTTAGTATCTGGAAAGATACGTTGAAGTTTAGAGGGAGTTTGATACCAAAACGTCAAAACTTTATAGTTAATTTCCTGAATTCGTGTTGCCATGGAAGATTTGTGGGTAAAAATATATATCTTTCTTCTCTGAGGTGGGGAGAGTGAGATTCCGAGCTCGCCTTCCCATTTATCCATGAAGGTCATGTTTGGGGCTGACTGGTCAATCAGGAGTGAGTACAGTGTTGATAGAATTTTCCTCATTGGTTCTTTCCCTGTACATAGTTTCTCAAAGGTTGAAACTGGGCGAATTATGCTTGGTTGTATGTTTAAACGTCTCAGGTAATAGCGTATTTGGAATGAGTTCCACCAGTTTAGAGTAAGCCTGGGGAATTTCTCTTTAAGGTGTTCAGGGGAAGTCCAGTCGTTCTGCTCTGTAAAAGAGGAGAGTGTTAATGCCCTCTTGTCTTCTAAATGTCTGGGGTCATTGCTAGATATCGTTGGGATGTCTGGGTTTGTCAGTAACGGCAGTAGAGGTGAAGGCTCCGGAGAGAATTCTGTCATATGTCTTATCTTGTTAAGGTTTTTGAAGGTGTTGAGGCACAGAGGAGGGCAGGGCCAATCAGACGTGTCTGAGTTCGCTATCCATAGTAGGTCTGTCAGAGGGAGTGGTGTTAGGTCTTGTTCTAGTTTAGTCCATTGTTTACAAGCTATATGCCTACTCCAGTCCACTGCCCTTGTAAGTATCGCTGCCCGGTAGTAGAGTGTGACATTTGGTACTGCCAGACCTCCTGCTTGTTTAGTGCAGTATAAAATCTCTCTTTTAAGTCTGGGGGGGTTGTGCCTCCAGATATACCTGTTAAAGGTTGCTTGTACCCTTCTGAGGAAAGACACTGGTATGGAAATAGGAAGGGTCTGAAACAGATATAGTAGTCTAGGCATTGCATTCATTTTTATAACTGCTATGCGCCCTATCCAGGATAGTTGGGGCAGTTCCCATTTTTTAAGATCTTCTGCAAGCATTTCCAGCATCGGAGGAAAATTCAGGGTAAACACTTCTCTCATAGGCCTGAAACACACCAGAGGAGTTATTCTGAGCGTTTTGAGTTTTTAAATCTGCTGCTAATGTTATCCTATGTGTCTGTGCACACTAGAGCAATGAGGTTTTGTAAAAAAAAAAAACATAGCATTACATTGGGAAGAGCTTTTGAAACCTCTAAAAGCTCTTCCCAATGTAATGCTATGGTTTTTTTTACAAAACCTCATTGCTCCAGTGTGCACAGACACATAGGATAACATTAGCAGCAGATTTAAAAACTCAAAACGCTCAAAAAAACTCCTCTGGTGTGTTTCAGGCCTATGAGTTGGAAATGTTAGTGCCCAGGTATCTAATACATTTGGAGTTCCACCTAAATGGAAATGTAACTTCTAAGTGTTGTCTTGCGCTTTCAGGTAGACTCACATTAAATGCTTCACATTTCTCTAAGTTGATCTTGAAGTAGGAGACTCGAGCAAATCTTTTAAATTCTTCCAAGAGATTAGGAAGTGTTGTAGCTGGATTTTTAATCTAAAATAACAAATCGTCCGCGTATGCGGCTACTTTATGTTCAGAGTCTCCCACTTCAATACCCGATATGTTTCTATTTTCCCTAATGTGACAAAGGAACGGCTCTAATGCTAGTGCGAAGATGAGGGGGGATAGTGGGCATCCCTGCCTGGTGCCATTTCTTATATTTAGTGGTTTAGAGAGATCTCCATTGATCTTAATGCGTGCCAATGGGATTGTATATAGCGCTCCAATAGAGGAAAGAATTCTAGGCCCCATGTTTGAATGCTGCAGTACTTCTCTGATCCAGTCCCAGCCCACCCGGTCGAACGCTTTTTCGGCATCTGTGGAAAGGAGCATACCTTGTGTTCCTCTTGACCGGATGAGCTGGACCAGGTCCAAGGTTATGATTGTATTGTCTCTTGCTTCTCTGTTTGGTATGAAACCAACCTGGTCCCAGTGAACAAGGTGATTCATGTAAGGGGCAATCCTGTTGGCTAAAATTTTGGAGAAAATTTTTAAATCAAGGTTTAATAGGGAAATTGGCCTATAGCTTCCACAAACCGATGGGTCTTTATTTGGCTTTAGTATCACAGAGATGTGGGATTCTAAGGACTGTGCTGGGAATTTAAGCTCTGGTTCACCTTCTGTCAGTGCATTAAAGAGTTTACAAAGGTGTGGGGCCAAAATGTCTTTGTACTTTTTATAGTATTCGGCTGGGTACCCGTCTGGTCCTGGTGCCTTTCCTATCTTAATCCCTGCTATGACATGTTTAACCTCCTGCTCAGAGATGGGCAATTCGAGTTCTGTGATTGCCTCCTCTTCTAGTTTGGGAAGGTTCGCTTTGTGTAAATATCTTTTGATCATCTCTTTCAGGGTCTGTTTATCACTCTTACTATGGTGGCTTTCTAGATTGTATAGTTTAGAGTAAAATCCTCTAAAGCAGTCTGCAATAGAGCCGTTCCTTATGTGTTTCCTCCCTTCGTTATCTATTATCTGTGCTACATAGGTTCTTTGCATCTGTTTTTTAAGCGCTTTGGCGAGTAGTTTGCCTGATTTGTTCCCATTTATATAAGAGGTTTTGGCATCTACGTGCTGCTTGCTTAGCATATTCCTGGAGAAATTTGTTAAGCCTAGTTCTATGCTCCTTTAGTGTCTTTAGGACTTCTGGATCTAGGGAGTTTTTGTGCATAAGTTCTAGCCTTAGAATTTCTTCTGTAAGCTGTTTAACCTGCGCATTTCTGTCTTTCTTAATTTTTGCCCCCATCTAAATCAGAAAGCCCCTCAACACACATTTATGTGATTACCAAACTATGGGTGGCGAGATATCGTCAGTATCATTGATCCGGAAATAGTCATTCAGTTCTCTCTCAAGCTTTCTGGAGCATTCAGCATCCTGCATTGTCGAAATATTCATTCTCCAAGTGAAGGGGCATTCTTTTTTAGATTTACTGCTCAAAGTGACACTTACAGGTGCGTGGTCAGAGTAGGATATGATTCCTATGTCAGATCTAATGTGTTCCGAAGATTGTGAGAGATCAGAATATAATCAATTCTACTGTAGGTCTGAAATACGTTAGAGAAGAAGGAGTAGTCTCTAGTGTCTGTATGTGTAACCCTCCATACATCTACCAGCTGTCGTTCATGGAGAAGCTTTTTGATTTTGTTGGTCTTTGTTAGGGAAACCACAAATCTTCCTTGAGAGGTATCAACCTTGGGGTTCAGGGCTATATTTAAGTCACCTCCTAGTATAATGCTGCCCTCTGCAAAGGTGTCTAGCTCTTCCAAGAAATTTTTTATGAACGAGACCTGGTCTACATTGGGAGCATAAATAGAGCCCAAGGTATACAGTGGCTTGCAAAAGTATTCGGCCCCCTTGAAGTTTTCCACATTTTGTCATATTACTGCCACAAACATGAATCAATTTCATTGGAATTCCAAGTAAAAGACCAATACAAAGTGGTGTACACGTGAGAAGTGGAATGAAAATCATACATGATTCCAAACATGTTTTACAAATAAATAACTGCAAAGTGGGGTGTGCGTAATTATTCAGCCCCCCGAGTCAATATTTCGTAGAACCACCTTTTGCTGCAATTACAGCTGCCAGTCTTTTAGAGTATGTCTCTACCAGCTTTTCACATTTAGTGACTGAAATCCTTGCCCATTCTTCTTTGCAAAAAAGCTCCAGCTCAGTCAGATTAGACGGACAGCGTTTGTGAACAGCAGTTTTCAGATCTTGCCACAGATTCTCGATTGGATTTAGATCTGGACTTTGACTGGGCCATTCTAAAACATGGTTATGTTTTGTTTTAAACCATTCCATTGTTGCCCTGGCTTTATGTTTAGGGTCGTTGTCCTGCTGGAAGGTGAACCTCCGCCCCAGTCTCAAGTCTTTTGCAGACTCCAAGAGGTTTTCTTCCAAGATTTGGCTCCATCCATCTTCCCATCAACTCTGACTAGCTTCCCTGTCCCTGCTGAAGAGAAGCACCCCCAGAGCATGATGCTGCTGCCACGATATTTGACAGTGGGGATGGTGTGTTCAGAGTGATGTGCAGTGTTAGCTTTCCGCCACACATAGCGTTTTGTATTTTGGCCAAAAAGTTCCATTTTGTTCTCATCTGACCAGAGCACCTTCTTCCCCATGTTTGCTGTGTCCTGCACATGGCTTGTGGCAAACTGCAAACTGGACTTCTTATGCTTTTCTGTTAACAATGGCTTTCTTCTTGCCACTCTTCCATAAAGGCCAACTTTGTACAGTGCATGACTAATAGTTGTCCTATGGACAGAGTCTCCCACCTGAGCTGCAGACATCTGCAGCTCATCCAGAGTCACCATGGGCCTCTTGACTGCATTTCTGATCAGCGCTCTTCTTGTTCGGCCTATGAGTTTAGGTGGACGGCCTTGTCTTGGTTGGTTTACAGTTGTGCCATACTCCTTCCATTTCCGAAAGATCGCTTGAACAGTGCTCCAAATGATGTTCAAGGCTTTGGAAATCTTTTTTTGTAGCCTAAGCCTGCTTAAAATTTCTCAATAACTTTATCCCTGATCTGTCTGGTGTGTTCTTTGGACTTCATGGTGTTGTTGCTCCCAATATTCTATTAGACAACTTCTGAGGCCGTCACAGAGCAGCTGTATTTGTACTGACATGAGATTACACACAGGTGCACTCTATTTAGTCATTAGCACTCATCAGGCAATGTCTATGGGCAACTGACTGCACTCAGACCAAAGGGGGCTGAATAATTATGCACACCACACTTTGCAGTTATTTATTTGTAAAAAAAAATGTTAGGAATCATGTATGATTTTCGTTCCACTTCTCACATGTATACCACTTTGTATTGGTCTTTCACGTGGAATTCCAATGAAATTGATTCATGTTTGTGGCAGTAATATGACAAAATGTGGAAAACTTCAAGGGGGCCGAATACTTTTGCAACCCACTGTATTTCACTCCTCTGATTAGGCATTTGACTAGACTGAATCTTCCCCTCTGATCAATTTTGGGATCGATCTCTGTATATGGGAGGTTCTTATTAATCAAGATAGCTGTTCCTTTGGTCTTTGATTCAGGAGTTACGCTCAAATATGAGGTAGGAAAGTGTTTATCTTCTATGTTGGGATGATTGTCTCGTCTAAAGTGGGTCTCCTGAATGAAGACAATCTGTGCTCCCTGCTTCTCCATGTCTTTCAGCAACACTCTCCTTTTCTCAGGTATATTCAGACCCCTAGCATTGATTGATATACATTTCATAGCTGCCATGGCATTTTCAGGTATAGTGCGCCATTTTCAAGTGACATTGTCACAAAAGGAAACATCATGGTCTGTAAGAACATAACCTTTAACTGGGAATTTCCCTTCAACATGAAGAGAATAACTAACTTAGCTACTATCCTTTTTGGAATGACGACTACCTGAGTCATCCTATGTGGGAGAAGAGAGACCATAGTTAACTGTTCAGTCAATCCCCTCCCCACTCTACCCACATACAACGCTGTTATATAAACCTACATCTTCAGGAATCCTATGAATGGTTAATCAACATAGAAAGTGCCCACAATTGCAGTTTAACCACTTGAGGACCCACCCTTTACCCCCCCTTAAGGACCAGCGCTGTTTGTTTGGATCTGTGCTGGGTGGGCTCTGCAGCCCCTAGCACAGATCCGCGGCCACACAGAGCGATCAGATCGCCCCCCTTTTTTTCCCCCTATGGGGATGATGTGCAGGGGGGGTCTGATCGCTCCTATCTGCAGGCATGTTGCGGGGGGGGCACCTCAAAGCCCCCCTCCGCGGCGACATTCTCCCCCCTCCCTCTCCTACCTGCTCCCCCGGGAGATCTGGGCTGCACAGGACGCTATCCGTCCTGTGCAGCCAGTGACAGGACGTCCCCTGTCACATGGCGGCGATCCCCGGCCGCTGATTGGCCGGGGATCGCCGATCTGCCTTACGGCGCTGCTGCGCAGCAGCGCCGTACAAATGTAAACAAAGCGGATTATTTCCGCTTGTGTTTACATCGATGGCGGCTCGCAGGCTATTCACGGAGCCCCCCGCCGTGAATTGACAGGAAGCAGCCGCTCGCACGAGCGGCTGCTTCCTGATTAATCAGCCTGCAGCTGGCGACGCAGTACTGCGTCGCTGGTCCTGCAGCTGCCACTTTGCCAACGCACGGTATAAGCGTGCGGTCGGCAAGTGGTTAAAGAGATATGTTTGCCATGCCTGCCGGTTCCCCCGGTGGCCGCAGGGTTAGTATCCTGGGTCTTATTTACAGTGTGAATCTTTCTACTGTGATTGCTCTTAATTACGTTACACACATTGCTTCGTTATGTGTAAATTTAGATTCAAATTCAGATTCTCCCCCTTCCCCTCCTCCCCCCCAGCCCCCCATATGCGTTGCGGTTCTACTGCTGCATCTGTCTTAATATGCCTTATATTATGGAGTGCAGGTAATCATACGGTTGTATCCAGGATGTTGTCATTAAGTACAAAAGTTCCTTAGACCGTATGTCATGCTCTCTCATTGTCTCATGTAGCTGTGCAGACCCGTGTCTAGTTATAAGTGTGCGGACATCCTTTCATCATGGCGTCTGTTACAGGATCACAACACAGGCATATAGAGAGGTATCTTAGTAGCACCGATACAGCTAGTAGGGATAAAGGTCATGTTAGCTGAGTGCCCGGTTTAGACCCGTTAGGTTGTAAGTATGAGTTCAAAGTGCATGCCCAAGACATGCGCCGTCTTCTGGGATCTTCCATATGTAGTAGTTCACAGAACATATCTGGGTGTAGAATCCTCTGCTCACCCTGTGCAATGCACACTAGGTGGGGCCCGATATGGGGATGACTCTTCCCATTTATGTTTAGGTAAAATTAAATTTACTTGGCTGAACTCAGATAATGTACGGTAGCGCGGGGCAAGCAGCATGGGCTTAAAAATTTCGAAAGGGGGGGAGGGGGGGGGGAATATGTGGGTCACTATCTAGGATATTTGCACAGTACCTTATCGTCGTACCCATTTAGGCCACCTTAGGGTCTGGACAGCCGTCGATCTTTATAATCCATAATCTCAGCGTCATTGCCTCTTGTTTCTTTGCGGTAAGCCCAGAATCAATTTCTCCGGTTGCCAATCTGGAACTGCAACTTGTGGAAGATCCAGGGCCTTAATCAGCTCCGGTAGCTCTGCCGGTGTCTTTAATGAGTGTACCTTATCTTCGCCCAGGATGTTTAGCTGAAAGGGGAATCCCCATCTGTATTTGAGCCCTTTCTCGTTTAAGGTATTCAGGAGGGGTTGCAGGGCTCTTCTTTGAGCAAGCGTGCTCGGGGCGAGGTCCTGGAAAAGTTGGATTGAGCATCCCTCATGTTCTATGGCCTCCATTTTCCTCGCAGCCTGCATTATCGCATCCTTCACACTGTAATGGTGAAGTCTGCAGATAATGTCGCGTGGCGGTTCATTCTCAGCTGGTATAGGTCTCAATGCTCTGTGAGCTCTGTCAATTTTGATGGTATGACCAGCAGGTTTTCTAAGGATCTCATTTAACATGGTAGCCAAGGTGTCCTCAATTTGTGAAGTTTCTATAGATTCCGGCAGGCCTCGTATCCTGATGTTGCATCGCCGGCTCCGATTTTGCTGATCCTCCAGTCCTGCACGTAGTAAGGAGTTCACCACCGCTTGTTGTTGGTGACTCTCTTTCAGTTTGGCTAGGTCTGTTTTCATCGTCGCCATCTCTCCTTCTAGGCCTTCCAATCGTGCGTCATGCGCTTCTACCTCCGCCCGAACGACTTGCAGCTCCGCTCGTGCAGCTGCTGTGATCCGGTCTGCAAGCTCGGAAAGGTCGTCCTTCGTGGGGAGGTTATGAAGGAAGTCTCTTATCTCGTTCAGAGATTAGTGGTGGCCACTGCTGCTTCCAGGGCCTTGTCCGTGCTGCTGGTGTTAGGTGTGGCGTCGGCCATCTTGGCGGGAGTCTGCGTGGCCTCGTTGCGTTTGAAGTATTTTGTTACTCTCTGCTGACCGGGCGAGTTCTCGGGACTTGGCGTTTTAGTTCCTTTCTTGTTCTTGGTTCTTCCAGTCATATTTTGATGTAGGTCTGGGCATTGAGAAGGATTCCAGTCTTTAAAACGTAGTGGGTGAGTGAGGAGCTCTGTGAACACACGTCTTTACGCCGCCATGGCTAGCTCCGCACTCCTTGCTACTAATGTTCTATTAATTATCCGTACTACACAACCAATTCATATTATAATTTTTTTTATTTATTTTTGTTTTTTTGCTTCAGTGTCACTTTAAAGAGGAGCTGTTAGGTATAAGGTCTCAGAGAAAATAAACACATATATCAGTAGCTAAAGATTGGCTGTACTTACATTACATATGCATTTCACTGTCCACGTTTGGATTTCACAGAATTTGTATATAGTATATGCAGAGATAGATGCTCCTGACAGCTCATGGCAGGCTCCATGTTTTTCTGTCAAATGTGTCGTCATGTCCTGCCTGCTTCCTGATCACAGAAAAGCTCTTACTGAATAACACAGTGTGCAGTGAATATTAATGAGCCATGTGGCTAGGAACAATAGCTGACTCCTGCAGTGTACTCTGCCCGGAGATTTATCAGTGCTACGCGCTGGACTGATTACAAGCTGCTGTAACGTCTCATTAGCAGCCGAGGGGAGGGCCCCAGAATGCTTTGCAGTATAGTATGCGGCTTGCGTCCTCTTGGGTCCAACAGATTTTGCTGATAAGCACACATCAAAGGTAACTGAGATTTTTATCTTCACTAATGGCTTTTTGGCTTCCTTCTAAACTGTTTAACACAGGAGAATAGAGGTTTAAATTAGCTTCTGCAGCCTGACAGTTACTCTTTAAAAGGAAATATGTATGGCAGCCTCCATATACCTGTCTCTTTTGTCTCACAGTTGTCCTTTAAGGATCAGCTGAGCTATGAGAACACATTACGCTGCAAGACCTGCCATTTCCATATTCTCTGATTATACACTACAAAGTAGAAATCAATTGAGGGTAATTGTGGATCTGAGATAAACTTTTACTCATTGCATAATTGTGTTCCTTTCATGTACTTCATAGGGCATTCCTCAAGCCAAATACTTTTTTTGTTTTGTTTTAATACTCTAATTCCCTATAAAACTAAAGAAGCCTCGTCCACAGCTTTTCACAGTGCCTTGGCACTGTAGCAATGGCTTATGGGAGCTCAGTCTGGACAGGAGGAGGAGGTTAATAGCCAGAGATTTCAGAGGCAGAGGGGACGAGGAGAGGGGACTGAATTTACGGTACACACAGGCAAGCTGATAGCATCTCCAGCCCTCATATGTATCACAGGAATAAATAATCATAAAATGCTGAAGCTGTTTGCAGCTAGATTTGCTGTCTATCTAAACTTTTGATAAGATAACTTTTGATAAGATATATAGACAAGTTACTTGTTATAGTTAGTTTTTCATCTCGGATCTGCTTTAATGCTTTCAGCGCAGGTAAAAATTTGGATCAGGGAAAAAGCTTGAAGATGCAGATCCCCTCCAGAGAACAGATTGCACTTTATGGTAATCAGTATTTGAGGGTGAGTTATCGGTTCTACTATTGTTTGTTCTTGTATAATACTACTTCCTGCATGTGTCTCTGAGGACATAATGTGCCAGTGTACCTCCAGAAGCATGAGGCGAGCACGCATGTTGCCACACAGCATACTGCAGGCTCTATCTCTAGTATTGTGTGTCTGGGCCTCTCCCTATTCTGGATAACTCTGCACTCTGTTCTGCAGCTCCTGTGAGAGAACATAAGTGACGTCTCCTAACCTTTGAGATCAGGTGTTTCACAAGTACTAGATGAAGTGACACCATCTTTATCTCACCCCCAGAGAAAGCATAAAGGATCGTTTCTTGTGACAGCTAAGTTGACCCATATAGTATTTCTACAACAATGTAGTGAAGCGGGCACTTGGTATGCTAAAGTGTACCTGTAGTTTGAATAGGTGTAACCATGCCCCCCTTTCCTTCCCTCCAGGGAAATTAAACATTTTATCAAGCCAGGTCCTGACATGGTTACTAGATTCCAACAATGCGCATGTAAAAGTATACAATGCATGATGAATCCTACAATTATTATTATTATTTAGTATTTTTAATAGCGGTGACATCTTCCACTGCGCTGTACAGAGTATATATTGTCACTAACTGTCCCTAGAAGGAGCTCACAATCTAGTCCCTACCATAGTCCTATGTCTATATTGTGTAGTGTATGTATTGTAGTCTAGGGCCAATTTAGGGGGGCAGCCAATTAACTTATCTGTATGTTTTTGGGATGTGGGAGGAAACCGGAGTGCTCAGAGGAAACCCACACAGACACGGGCAGATGGTGCCCTGGCTGGGATTCGAACCGGGGACCCAGCACTGCAAGGCGAGAGCGCTAACCACTACGCCACTGTGCTGCCTTATATAGTAAACTTCTGATATAGTAAACTACTTTGCCAGGCGACCTCTGGCAACCCAGCGCAGGAGACTTGGGTGCAGCCGGCGCCACCATAGACCGTAATAGGAATTACAGCTATAGCGGCATACAGTGAGTAACTTCAGCGCCGCAATGCTTTATTTGAGGTCGTGAACTAGCAACAGAGGATTGGAAGCAAAAGATCCAGTTGTCCGTATATGGCAGGGGGCGGTCAGATGACCCCATAGGCGCGCTGAAGACCCATTTGACAGAGGGTCATATTATAACGGTGAGTGGCCACTGCTTGGGGTGTGGTGGTGGTTATCTCACTGAAGTGGAGCATTCTGCACCTGCGATAGAAGAGGACACAAATTTGTGTATTTATGCACGTTGCTGGTTACCATTTAATAGAAAGGACTGTGTGCTAGGACATTTGAGCGCAGCTTTCTTTGTGTATATTTCCTATTCTGTTGCCAGCTACCTGATACTAAATCAGGGGGTTCAGATAGGATTAGATCAGAGGTGTTGTCAGTGTAATTCTAAAATGCCATCTGACTATAACAAATCCCTTTGTTAAGCATGCATTAAAGCTACTGTAGCTGCAGAATCTAGCAGTATGATTAAAACAGTTATGATTTCTGTCTGGAAAGAGATTAAGGATTCTCTGGGCAGTTTCAAACAAACTCTTGCCCCTGAACCTGTTTCAGTGCCTGCTCCTTTGCTACCTTTAAGTGGACACTGGATTAAAACTTGTGGATATCTACTATTGTAAAGTCGTTGGCTGGTTTTACCTATGCGCTAAACCTACCTGGAATCTGAAGTGGAGTATATCTGGTGAGCCTGTAATTTTAAAGGAATACTGTAGGGGGGGTCGGGGGAAAATGAGTTGAACTTACCCATGGCTTGTAATGGTCCCCCGCAGACATCCTGTGCCCGCGCAGCCACTCACCGATGCTCCGGCCCCGCCTCTGGCTCACTTCTGGAATTTCCGACTTTAAAGTCAGAAAACCCCTGCACCTGCGTTGCCGTGTCCTCGTTCCCGCTGATGTCACCAGGAGTGTAGAAGCACAAGCCCAGTATGGTCTGTGCCTGCGCAGTATGCTCCTGGTGACATCAGGGGAAGCGAGGACACGGCAACGCAGGCGCAGGGGTTTTCTGACTTTAAAGTCTGATATTCCAGAAGTGAACCGGAGGCGGGGCCGGAGCATCAGTGAGCGGCTGCGCGGGCACAGGATGCCTGCGGGGGACCATTAGAAGCCCCGGGTAAGTTCAACTCATTTTCCCCCGACCCCCCTACAGTATCCCTTTAAAGGGGCTACGTGGAAGTTTGCACTTGGAGTGACGCACGAGGGAAGCACTTTAACACCGGGGTGTGTGTGATAATCATGCCAATCCAACAGTAATGCACTATGTTAAGGTTGTATTGATTCCACAGGCTGCACCGCAGGAGAAGAGGAGCGCTGTCATAATATAGAAATGTGCTTGAAATGTGTGTGATGCAGAGTGGAGGTAACACCTCTGTCTGAGTATTTGTACTGCCTGCGCCCCATTGAGGAGCTCCATCCTGCAGCCTGCACTCCTCTATATATTATCGCACACAAGTCCGTGCTGTCCCAGGGCTCGCATTGTATTGCTGAGAATATACGGTGCGTTTTTGCGGCTCGATTTCGCACCCGATTCTCTTATCTTCCATTCATTTTTCCCATTGTTCCCTATGCGAAATTGAGCGCGGAATCGATCGGGCCGGAGATCGGACATGTCGGAAATGATCAATCGAGCCATCTAAATAGCTCAAAAACGTACCGTGTATTCCCAGCATTAGGTTTGGTTGTAAACAAGACTTGTCAGGCTGGAATCTGGCACAGAGAAGCAGCAGCCACACAGCGTGTTATGTAAGTGTCCTGTCATCATTTCATCTCCTCCGCATTGCACAGCTGTTGCCCTAGTTTCACTTGCGCTTATGTTACAGGGGAACTGGTCTGGTGGAGGCTATTATCAAACCTTCTGTATACTGGCTCCAGGTCTGAGACACCGGATTATAGCCAGAATGTGAGCATCACTGGCAGAGACTGAAAAGGTCAGCAATGGCGGTTTACAGGTTTCGGTGGTTTATGGGTTTGCCATAGCAAAGCCGGGAGGACATTGGTGTGCACTGCAGTGGATGGCACATTCTTCCATCTTTGCTCCATAGCTCACAGAAGAGATTAGTGTCAGACTAGCTGTGTTGGGTGGGGCTGCTTGTGTGACATACTGAGAGGAGGCTGCCTGAGGCAATGTCACACCAGGGACATAGACATGGCGGAATAACCTGACCTATTGCCTGAGGCCAGAGCATGGCCACCACATGCTGAGCTGCTCAGTACTGATTACAGTACTGCTGAAGAGGAAATGTGCGACTTTGCCGGTGTTGTGTCTGATTACGCTGCCTGAGGATTTGCACTGCCCCGCATGCGCAGTAGGAGACTGTGCGGCCACATTTCCTATAGAATGATGCTGCTGGAGGTAAAATACTAAATATCTCCGCTCCCACACCTTTTACACTCCCCAAATTTTCAGGGTAGAGAGGGGACCCCCCGAACTACCTCTATACCAAATTGCAGCCCCCGAGACCCGCTGGTTCCCGAGATAGATTTCTCTAATCTATCTCCTGAACCAGCGGGTCTCGGGGGCTGCAATTTGGCATAAAGGTCGTTCGGGGGGTCCCCTCCCTCCCCTCAAAATTTGGGGAGTGTAAGAGGTGTGGGAGCGGAGATATTTCGTATTTTATCTCCAGCAGCATCATTACCTTCACACTGAGCATGCGTGCTACTCTCCCCACAGCACTGACCCGGTACACTCGCTGCACTCTCCCCACACACCAGCTGCACTCTCCCCACAGTAGTCCCCCTGCACTCTCCGCACAGTACTGCCCCTGCACACCCACTGCACTCCCCACAGTACTGCCCCTGCACACCCACTGCACGCTCCCCACAGTACTGCCCCTGCACACCCACTGCACTCTCCACACAGTACTGCCCCTGCACACCCACTGCACTCTCCCCACACACCTGCTGCACTCTCCCCATAGTACTGCCCCTGCACACCCACTGCACGCTCCCCACAGTACTGCCCCTGCACACCCACTGCACGCTCCACACAGTACTGCCCCTGCACACCCACTGTACTCTCCCCACACACCTGCTGCACTCTCCCAACAATACTGCCCAGGGGAGCCTCTAGGCATAGGCAGTACAGGCCATTGCCTGGAGTGCCATTGGTCCTGGGGGGGCGCCATGTTGCTGGATTAAGCCCCACCCCCTCAAATTAAGCCCCACCCCAGGACTAAGCCCCACCCAGTGGGTGTTCTATTACTTGCTTCTAGTACATCTACTTAGTGTAAGTTGGAGGCAGCTGCCACCTCTGTGCCTTGTGCATCCTTCTTTCCCCCTTTGTGCCTCCTGCTGTCCCCATGTGCCTTCTTATTTCCTTTTTCCTTTATTTGTCCCTTTGTGCTACATCCGCCCCCTGTTCCTCCTTCAGTCCACTCTGCCTTCTTCTGTCCTCCTGTGCTTCCTGTCTCCCTTTGTGGCTCTTCTGTCTCATGCCTTCTCCTGTCCCCCTGTACCTCCCACTGCCCCTCTGTGTACCTCCTTCTGTCCTCCTGTGCCTCCTTCTGTCCTCCTTTGTGTCTCATTCTGCCCCCATTGTGCCTCTTTTTGCCCCTTTTGTGCCTCATTATGTCCCCCTGTGTACCTCTTTCTGTCCCCTTGTGCTTCCTTCTGTCCCCCTGTGTGTCTTCTTCCTTACATGTATTTTCTGGTGAAACGCTGCTCTAATAAGTGTAATGTCTGGTGAAACGCTGTCTATTACAATTATTTTCTGTTGAAACTTTGCCGCATTACAGTTATTTCCTGGTAAAATGCTGCCGCATTACGATTATTTTCATGAAGGGGGGGGGGGGGGGGGCACAACAGGTTTTCTTGCCTGGAGTGACAAAATGGCTAGAGGCGCCCCTGATACTGCCCCTGCACACTCGCTGCTCTTTTCCAACAGTACTGCCCCGGCACACTTTCTGCTTTCTCCCCACAGCACTGCCCCAACACATTCGCTGCTGTCTCACTACCATTCACTGCACTCTCCCCACAGTACTGCCCTTGCACACTAGATGCTTTCTCCCCACACATCTACTGCATTCTCCCCACAGCACTGTCCTAGCACACTTGCTGATCTGTCCCCACACCCACTGCACTCTCCCCACAGCAGTGCCTTAACACACTCGCTATTCTCTCCCCACACGCCCACTGCATTCTCCCCACAGCACTGTCCTAGCACACTCGCTGATCTGTCACCACACCCACTGCACTCTCATCACAGTACTGCCTTAGCACACTCGCTGATCTCTCCCCACACACACACACTGCACTCTCCCCACAGTATTTCCTCGGCAGACTTGCTGCACTCTTCAGACAGTACTGCCCTGGAACACTCACTGCTCTCTCCCCACAGCACTGTCCCGGAACACTCACGGCTCTCTCCGCACACACCCACTGCACTCTCCCTACAGTACTGCCCCGGCACACTCACTGCACTCTCCCTGCAGTATGCCCCGGCACACTCACTGCACTCTCCCTGCAGTACTGCCCCGGCACACTCACTGCACTCTCCTTGCAGTACTGCCCCGGAACACTCACAGCTCTCTCCGCACACACTCACTGTTCTCTCCCTGCAGTACCGCCTCGGCACACTCACTGCACTCTTCCTGCAGTACCGCCCTGGCACACTCACTGCTCTCTCCACAGTACTGCACTTTCCATGTGGATTTCTGCTCCAGTTTCCCCCCACATCCCAAGGATTTACTGGTAGATTAATTGCTTGACCCTAAAAAATGCCAGAGACTGTCAATCAGATTCACAATCTTAGATAACAAAGGTAAATTATTCAGTATTTAATAATAAATATTTTTATGCCTGGTACAGTATAATCTCGTTTATAGTAAACTTTGATATAGTAAGCTAAATGTCCAGGTTCCAGCCAAGCCCCATTGTAAGTCTATGGGAGTAACTCCTGGTATACAGGGAGTGCAGAGTTATTAGGCAAATGAGTATTTTGACCACATCATCCTCTTTATGCATGTTGTCTTACTTCAAGCTGTATAGGCTCGAAATCCTGGTACCAATTAAGCATATTAGGTGATGTGCATCTCTGTAATGAGAAGGGGTGTGGTCTAATGACATCACCACCCTATATCAGGTGTGCATAATTATTAGGCAACTTCCTTTCCTTTGGCAAAATGGGTCAAAAGAAGGACTTGACAGGCTCAGAAAAGTCAAAAATAGTGAGATATCTTGCAGAGGGATGCAGCACTCTTAAAATTGCAAAGCTTCTGAAGCGTGATCAATCAACAATCAAGCGTTTCATTCAAAATAGTCAACAGGGTCGCAAGAAGCGTGTGGAAAAACCAAGGCGCAAAATAACTGCCCATGAACTGAGAAAAGTCAAGCGTTCAGCTGCCAAGATGCCACTTGCCACCAGTTTGGCCATATTTCAGAGCTGCAACATCACTGGAGTGCCCAAAAGCACAAGGTGTGCAATACTCAGAGACATGGCCAAGGTAAGAAAGGCTGAAAGACGACCACCACTGAACAAGACACACAAGCTGAAACATCAAGACTGGGTAAATAAATATCTCAAGACTGATTTTTCGAAGGTTTTATGGACTGATGAAATGAGAGTGAGTCTGGATGAGCCAGATGGAAGGGCCCGTGGCTGGATTGGTAAAGGGCAGAGAGCTTCAGTCCGACTCAGACGCCAGCAAGGTGGAGGTGGAGTACTGGTTTGGGATGGTATCATCAAAGATGAGCTTGTGGGGCCTTTTCGGGTTGAGGATGGAGTCGAGCTCAACTCCCAGTCCTACTGCTAGTTTCTGGAAGACACCTTCTTCAAGCAGTGGTACAGGAGCAGTCTGCATCCTTCAAGAAAAACATGATTTTCATGCAGGACAATGCTCCATCACTCGCGTCCAAGTACTCCACAGCGTGGCTGGCAAGAAAGGGTATAAAAGAAGAAAAACGAATGACATGGCCTCCTTGTTCACCTGATCAGAACCCCATTGAGAACCTGTGGGCCATCATAAAATGTGAGATTTACAAGGAGGGAAAACAGTACACCTCTCTGAACAGTGTCTGGGAGGCTGTGGTTGCTGCTGCACGCAATGTTGATGGTGAACAGATCAAAACACTGACAGAATCCATGGATGGCAGGCTTTTGAGTGTCCTTGCAAAGAAAAGTGGCTATATTGGTCACTGATTTGTTTTTGTTTTGTTTTTGATTGTCAGAAATGTATATTTGTGAATGATGAGATGTTATATTGGTTTCACTGGTAAAAAATAAATAATTGAAATGGGTATATATTTGTTTTTTGTTAAGTTGCCTAATAATTATGCACAGTAATAGTCACCTGCTCACACAGATATCTCCCTAAAATAGCTAAAACTAAAAACTACTTTCAAAAATATTAAGCTTTGATATTAATGAGTTTTTTGGGTTCATTGAGAATATGGTTGTTGTTCAATAATAAAATTATTCCTCAAAAATACAACTTGCCTAATAATTCTGCACTCCCTGTAGTAAACTCTGATATACTAGAACTTCTGTTATAGTAAACCTGTTTTCTGGCCTCTTCAGTAGTCTGTATCTGGCTATAGTGGAAAGTGGGCGGGCACATGCGTCATACGTCATTCAGAGACCTATGAGCAGTGGCCGGGCTGGCAGCCACTTGTAGCCTGCTCGCTATCTGCACACTACTCTGCCTCCATGAATTACCTCAAAAGCACCAGCTGGTGAGACCTATGCTTCCTGTGTAATCTGCTGCTTGATTACTGAGCAAATTACCGTGCCTGTCATCTGTGACGTGCTTGTGCATGGTTGCAATGCTACAGTTTCATCCAGACTGCGCAGACATGTGGAGCACACTAAGTACTGTACCCAGGGGCGTAGCAATAGGGGGTGCAGAGGTAGCGACCGCATCGGGGCCCTTGGGCCAGAGGGGCCCCAAAGGGCCCTCCCTCAACTACAGTATTAGCTCTCTATTGGTCCTATGCTCATAATAATCACTTCTTTAGGTACTTAGAATTGTGGAAATCTTTAACAAACTGTTCCCCATCCCCGTCTTGCACCTCTGACACTGTAGTTGCCATTGGCAGGTTTTGGTGCGCCGTATCAATGGTTATGTATAGAGCGCTTGGGGGGCCCCAATGTAAAACTTGCATCGGGGCCCACAGCTCCTTAATTACGCCACTGACTGTACCTGCATTAACTGGTGAAACCTACACTGTATGCTTCATGTGCAAGCTGTTGCACGATTATTGCATGCATATCCCTGCATATTGAGCACTGTGCATTTTGATTTAGCTTAGACCATTGTCTGTGCTCACTTGCTGAAGCCTTGAAACAAAAAATTACCCCCAATTTATGACTGAATTAAGATCCTGTACTTTAGTATTCTTTATGTTCTTGAGTGTGACCATTTCTGATATAATTAACATATAAGGTAAATCACTTTTCCTGGTCCCTTGGAGTTTATTATAAAGGGAAATCCAATTTTGATTGGCCAATTTGACCAGTTTCATGCAACATGAGGACAAACCCATTTTGAAGGCTATGAACAGATACGTAAGCTCTCCTACAAGTGGTAAAATTGGCCTTTGGCCAATCGGTACTTTTTCGTTAGCTGGGCACATCCACTAGGTGGCGATAAAACTCCACCAGAATTACATCTTTCTCTACTATCCATGGCGGCCTGGAGGGGGAATAGTAATTAACGCCACCTAGTGGATGCACCCGGCTAGCGGAAAAGTACCGGCCAATCAAAATTGGAAGTGTGTATGCACCTTTAGCATTGCAAAGTTAATAGTGGGTTTACTAACTTGAGAGCCTAGCATGGCCTGTGCACCTGGAAGCTCTCTGTGTAATGCTGGGAATACACCATGAGATTTTTTGGCAGATGGTTCGATAGATAATTTCCGGCATGTCCGACCTGATTTTTTGATAGAAGTGAAGGGAAATTGATTAGGAAAACGATCTGAAAATCGATCAGACAGTAAATCTGCTGAAAAACCTCATTGGGCTCCATTCTCAATCACACATGCGGTAAGAGATTTTTTTACCGCTATATTAACGCATGTGATAAATTTCGCATTTTTTCCACAGTCACTAAAAATGTTCCGCATGTTTCCCGCATGCGGGAACAATGCGTAAAAAAATGTGGGAAACATGTGTAATTACACAGTAAACATGCGGAAACCATGCGGAAAAAAGTTGCATAAAGAAACTTGTCCAAAAAAAAAAAAAATTAAAGTCCACCAAACACGGCACTCAGGGCTCCAGACTCCATTTAAGTCAATGGGAAGCAAAATATATCACCAAGTACTAGTAGGTGATAAAAATTCGGTAGTTAAGTCAGAATAAGGCGCCTATTTTTCTTTGTGAATTTAGATTTTTTGCGGAAACTACCGACTTTTGCGGACTTTTACCGCATTTTTTACGCATGCGGGTAATGCGTAAAATTTTACACATGCGGTAAATTTCATGCGTAAACATTTGTGAATATCAAGATGTTTTTTTTTTCAGTCTGGAATTTACCGTAAGTGCATTTCCGCATGCGGAAAATTATTGAGAATAGAGCCCAATGTGTATTCCCAGCATAACACTAAGTAAGCTGCTCACAGACAGCAGGGGGGCACTCAGACATATGCACATAATGCAGCCATGAGGAAACTCCACCTTTATAATAGGAGCTCTCAGCTGGTGTTGTGTGGAAGGATTCCAAAGACAGAAGGCTGGATGTCCAAATATGATCATACCTTTACCAAGACCTGTCCTTCTAGGCTTATTTTTCAGGTAGAGAGGGGTACTTCCTCAGGGCTGGGCAGAGGCAAGAGAGGCTCCAGCCTCAGGGTGCAGTGTAGCAGGGGGTGCACAACTCACTCAGCTATTATTCCCCTATTGTGTTTGAAGCAAAAAGAAATAAGAAAAGGGGATACATGGCAGTGACTGCAAGACAAATAACTAGAGATTAAGGTGTTGGGGGTCCTGGGGCGCCTCTTAGGCCCGGTTCACATTAGCGTTCGCTATCCGGATTCTCTGGACACTTTTCCAACATGCTCTATTTTTCAGGTCCGGATCATCCGGCCCACGCACCCGGACCGGAGCCTGACTGCACCATCAGGAAAAAGAAACCAATGGGGAACAGAAAGCACAGAACACACTGGCCTTAAACTGACGTTCTACCCCACTTCCTATGCGGTTTCTAGCAGCCATTTTGGATGGGGACACATGGGCCCAGCATTTAATAATAATAATCTGAACATTTGTATAGCGCATTTCTCCTGTCGGACTCAAAGCGCTCAAGAGCTGCAGCCACTGGGACGCGCTCAAGAGGCCACCCTGCAGTGTTAGGGAGTCTTGCCTTGAACTCCTTACTGAATAGGTACTTGACCTAGCCAGGATTCGAACCCTGGTCTCCCATGTCGAAGGAAGAGCCCTTAACCAGTACTCTATTCAGCCACTCTTTCTGGAGTGGAGCAGCAGTGACTAATTGCTGGAGCTGTTTGGCAGTATGTCTGACGTGGAGGTGAGGCCCTAAACAGCGGAGGACCTGATTCTACAGGTGCACCTTCTGCTGACCTCCCAGACCCCAACATTTTCATTTACTTTTGTATCCAAACGGATCCGGGTCGCAGCCGTATACCTACCTGATGCGACCGGTCATCCGGTCCGGTCATCCGGTCCGTTTGGCACAGAAACGCAAGTGTGAACGGGGCCTTACTCTAAAAGCAATCAGTGTGTGACGGCTGGGGTGGGAGGGATGGAGGGCGCACTTTGGTGTCTCAGCCTTGGGTGCTGGAGGATCTTGTTCTGGCTCTGTATTCCCTGTCACGTATGTCAATCTGCAGCATTCCACTCTCCTTTTTCTGCTGCATGTGGTCCTGGCAAAGGCCCAGCACAGCCTGCCTAGACATGATAACCTGGGAAGCAAACCTGTGTGACGTAAATGTGCATGGTATTCGTGCAGAACTGGAGCCATCCTGGTTCAGACAGGTGCCTCATTCAAGATACTGGGTGTCTGGGTCAGGCTCAGTGGCGCCTCACCCTGGCTATGTGCTGCCTTTACAGATCTGCAAAGAGGTGACCTTGGAAGGAGAAACATGCTGCATCTTCCATTAATTGCTCATGCAGTCTCCCTCTGCAGCCTTCCCACTGCATAGTAACATTTATGGCAGGAGGTCATTGCAATAAACTCATAAAATATTCATGCTTCCTCTGTCCTTGTAGGTGAGCTGAGGGAGCTAATGGAAAATGAGTTTTAAAGAGTACCTGTCTTCTTGAAGACTAGACACACTAGATCAAAATTACAAGGACTGGCCAGTTCAACTGACTCTTTTTCCAAGCTGTTTATTCCAGCACAACCAACAAACAACCTACAATTGTTTCGGGGTGATTCAAAGCACCCCTTTCTCAAGGCAAGTCATCGGTGTCATGGTATATAATTCATGGTACATACATACAGCAAAGTCCCTGATATCTGAAAGTCAGGTAACCGGAAGTCTTAACTAACTGACATGCCTGAGTAATAACAGGGACTTTGTTTTTGGCGGGTTTTGAGGCTTTTAAAATATTCACCAAGCCTCCAGCAACATCCAGCAGGGTACTTATCCGTTAGCCGGGCGCATCCGGCAGGTGGCGCTGTTGTAGCGAATTTCGATGCGCAGTTGTATCTAATTCCATTCATAGTTACTATGGTAACAGGTGGCCGCAGGTGGCGCTAATTACATTGTTGATACGCAACGTAACGATACAGTGTGTTAATGGCAACGAATATACATTGTATTTGAAGTGGCCGGAATTAAAATGAAGGCGGCGGCAATGTAACACATGAAGCCGCCGCCTTCGTCTGTTCTTCTTCTTCTCCCCCTTTGCCCTCTCGCTTCTATACAACACTGCCAGCTGGGGGGGGGGGGGGGGGGGGGACACGCGTGTCCCCCCACAGTCGTTCGTCGCAAGGAAACAAGCAGGCTTCCCTGCCGCGACGAACGACTCTGGGGGGACACGCATGTCCCCGCAGGCTGGCAGCATTGTATACAAGCGAGAGGGCAAAGGGGGAGAAGAAGAAGAACAGACGAAGGCGGCGACTTCATGTGTTACATTGCCGCCGCCTTCATTTTAATTCCGGCCACTTCAAATACAATGTATATTCGTTGACATTAACACACTGTATCGTTACGTATCAACAATGAAATTAGCGCCACCTGCGGCGCTTCCATTCACACAGTACTACGTTCAGTAACTATGAATGGAATTAGATACAACAGCGCATCGAAATTCGCTACAACAGCGCCACCTGCCGGATGCGCCCGGCTAACGGATAAGTACCTCCAGCAGCCTTCCTGCAACACTTAATGTCTTCCGGCATCTATGAGCAAAAGTCAGCAGGTCAGGTGGCAACACGCCGGCTTTCGTGCACAGGGGGAAGCTGGAAAACCACTAGGTGCTGCTGGAAGGCTGCCAGACATCGCTGGAGGCTCAGTAAGGGCCCGTTTCCACTGTTGCGACGCGATTTCGCCGGCATTCCGAGGCTTGTAAAAACGCATGCGGATGCGTTTCCGCATGCGTTTTTACCCGCGATTTCGTGTGCCATTTCGCATGGCAGGGTGCCATGCGAAATTAACCATGACACTGCCAGGGCAAAATAACATTGAAAAAGGTGCGAAATCGCGGGTAAAAACGCATGTAACAAACGCATGCGTTTTTACTATTAAATACATTAGCGGCGATTCGCACGGATTCCCGACGCAGGCGAATTCTGTGGGTCCCGTCGTGCAGATTTGGCCCGCCGCCAAATCGCTCCCGCACGCCGCACATGTGGAAACAGCCCCGGCCACTTCAGTGTAACAAGCGAATCCGCATCTCGTCGCCGCATGCGGATTCGCTATGGTGGAAACGAGCCCTAAATATTTAGGGTGCGAGGTTTGAGGTTTTTAGGCAAAGGGGTGCTTTGAATCACACAAAACGATTATCAGTTGTATATCGGTTGTGATGGAATAAACAGCTTGGAAAAGAGTTTGGTGTGCTGGCCAGTCCTTGCAATTTTGATCTACTGGACAATGGCCAAGCGCCCATGGTTTTAGCAATTGCACTGCGTAAGGAGGTGTGCCCACACAACATTAGTATTGTGAATACACACTAGGGCCCGCTCATGCTTCTATATGTATTTTCTCCTGCACGTAAAGCTTTTGTAAACTGATCCTAAAACGTACCTATATTCAAAAGTGTAGAGGCGTGAGTTGGTTGTTATGGACTGCCACAGTTGCAGCACCCTGGGGGAAACATTTTGCTATAAAAATCTGACATAGGCCCAGTGCACACCAAAAATCTCTAGCAAATCTACAAAACACTAGAGGATTTTGAAGCAGATTTCAGAGCGATTCTAGGCATGTTTTCTACACATGCTTTTTGGAGTGTTTTTGTGTAGCAGATTACAAATATTGTTACAGTAAAGCTGTAACTAAACAGCTACTGTAACAAAAACGCCTGGAAAAACGCTCTGATCTAGCGTTTTTTTCAGAGAGGTTTTCCACTTTCCTATACTTTAACATTGAGGCACAAACGCCTCTGAAATCTCAAAAATGCTGCAGCCCCTGAGTTTGCCGCTCTGGTGTGCACCATCCCATTCACTTTCATTAGCCAAGTGGTTTTCCCCCTGCAAGCGTTTTAAAAAGCGCTTTAGAACCGCTCTGGTGTGCACCAGTCCTTATTCAATGCACTTGGATATATCTCCAGTTCAAGAATGCTAATAGGTGGTGTGGACCTTCCTGTCATGGCTCAAGTCCACACCCCTAGAAGCTACCATGCTTCTGCTCCCCGCCCCCATTTCAGAACCTCTCAGGGCTCGAGGAGGTAGTATCTTGATTGCAGCCTCACACTTGGATAACTGAAGTGAGAAGAATATGGAGGCTGCCATATTTATTTCCTGGCAGCCCTGCTGATCTATTTGGCTGCTGTAGTTTCTGAATCACACCGGAAACAAGCATGCAGATAATCTTGTCAGATGTGACCATAATGTCAAACGCCTGATCTGCTGCACGCTTGTTCCAGGTCTATAGGTAGAAGTATTAGGGCAGGACAATTGGCAGGAGGTTCTGTCTCCTAAGGCAGTGTTTCTCAAACCTGTCCTCTTGACTTCCGAGAGGTGCATGTTTTGCAGGCAGCCTCACCTATGCACAGGTGGGGTAATTAGTGTCTTAGCTAGGTGGAATTCATGTAGCTGAGATACTAATTACCCCACCTGTGCATAGGTGAGGTTGCCTGCAAAACATCTACCGTCAGGCAGTGGCGTAGCTAAAGAGCTGTGGGCCCCGGTGCAAGTTTTACATGGGGCCCCCCCAAGCACTTTATACATAACAATTGATACGGCGCACCAAAACCTGACAAGGACAACCCCAGTGTCAGAGGTGCAAGAAGGGGATGGGGAACGGTGTGTTAAGGATTACTACTATTCAAAGCATCTATAGAAGTGATTATTACCAGCACAGGGCCAATAGAGAGCTAATACTGTGATAGAGGGTGGACCCTTCGGGGCCCCTCTGGCCCAAGGGCCCCGATGCGGTCGCTACCTCTGCACCCCCTATTGCTACGCCCCTGCCGTCAGGGAATCATGTGGACAGGTTTGAGAAACACTGTCCTGAGGACTTCAGTTGGTACCTACCAACACATTCACGATAGTACGGTAAGATCAGTGCAGAGTAGTTTTAACAGAGATCATAAATATGGAAATCCTGCCTTTTCAAGCACAGGGGGTCCAGTTCCATGGAGAGCCCCAACTTTGTTTCTTCACTACAGAGGCCCTCAACTCAAGAGCAGGTCTTGTTTAGGAGAGACCTCTTGTTAGTGAAGCTGTGGCTACCCTCTTGTGGGAGGGGTCATGATGGCCACACCTGTTGCAGATGGACCCCCACGGCTGTGGTGGTCACCACGGGTGAAATGGAAAGGGGTTGTGAACACTGGGTACCCTATGATTTCTAGCCTTGTCTCTTGAGTTTTACATTGACAGCAGTGACATGGTTGTGTGATCTGGAGATGCAGCAGGAAGTGATTGATGGTGGGTGTTGCAGCTTTTACCCTTCCCCTCACAAATATTTTTCCACTTGTAATATTTCCCTGCTGTTTTTTTACAAGCATCCTGTTTGTATCCATTTCTTTGCAAATTTAGTTTTCTTTATAGATTGGGTTGTAATATATTAGATTGACTAGATTGCTGCAGGGCTGACGTGTCTGTGTGCGGCTATAGTTTAGATGTAAACAGATCTCAGCGGAGTCCCTCTTTAACAGGTCTCCACCAGAGCTCCTCTGGAGAATGGCTTGCCTGTCCTGGCTGCACCATGGGGCCTTCCCAGCTCTGTCTACCATGTAACAGAAACTCATCCATCCTAATAAGGAAGCCTCTGGGAACAGATCAGTGAGCCTCATAAAATATTCAGTAACTTCTCGGCAATAAAAACCACTTGTCCTGTTTAACCCTCTGTTTGCTTCAAGTGGCAAAATACCTGCTTGATGTGCAGGGAAAGGCGTTCCAGTAGGGACCAATGCAAAGCCTGATGTGCAGGGGAAGGCTGTTACCAGTAGCTGTAGGCTGTTGCTAGAAGCAACCAATCCAAAGACTGACGTGTGGGGGAAAGGAAGACTGTTGTCAGGAGTGAGCAATCCAATGCCTGCTGTGTGGGGAAAGGTATGGCTGTTACCAGTAGTAACCAATCCAATGCCTGATGTGCAGGGGAAAGGAAGGCTGTTAATAATAGCAACCAATCCAATGCCTGATGTGCAGGAGAAGGAAAGACTGTTGCCAGTAGTAACCAATACAATGCCTGATGTCTAGGAGAAGGAAAGGTAGTAACCAATCCAATGTCTGGTGTGCAGGGGAACGGAAGGCTGTTGCCAGTAGTAACCAATCCAATGCCTGCTGGGGGAAATTATAGGCTGTTGCCAGTAGGGGCTAATCCAATGCTCAATGTGCAGGGGAAGGGAAGACTGTTGCCAGTACCGACCAATCCAATGCCTGATGTATAGGGCAGTGATCTGCAAACTTGGCTCTCCAGCTGTTAAGGAACTACAAGTCCCACAATACAGTGTGGGAGTCTGACAGCCACAGACTTGATTCAAAAAGGCAAATGCATTGTGGGACTTGTAGTTTCTTAACAGCTGGAGAGCCAAGTTTGCAGATCACTGGTATAGGGGAAAGGATAGGTGTTGCCAGCAGCAACCAGGCCATTTCTAAAAGTACATTTTTTGCTCTGTCCTGGCAAAGGCTCCTCCTCTCCTTTGTGCATCACCTAACGTCAGTTTATGTAATGGTGGCACTGTGGTCATAGCTCTGAAGATGAAGGCGGGTGTCGGGCAGAGGGAGAGAGGACCGCATACGCCACTCATACTACAAACAGCAGCACAGAGTGGTGTGAATCGCAGGGCTGTGTTGAGCTAGTCACCAGCCATCCTCTTGGCATGTCTTTTAGGGCATTAATGTATGTACACTTGTTATATTAAAACCAGTGCAAACAAAAGTGCAGCAGATGCCTCAGTGGTTTCTGATTGGTCAATCTGAGCAACCCCACCCCCTTTGCACCAGTTTTGCTGCATTATTCTTGTACTAAATGTACCCTCTGTAGTCCTGATGGCCTCTCACAAGCCTCTCCTGGGCTGCCCATGGATGCTATTGCTCACTCTTGTAATGGATGTATGACTGGGCTGTGAGCCAGTTTCTGCGGGTTGGGATTTGCTGCCATGTCTGGCTTGAGCACAAAAGGGAGCCTCAAAGCTGTGACAAATGAGACTATAACCATTATAGCACCAACACATTCCATAGTCCTGCACAACCACCGTTACCAATACAGACTAATGCAAGTAGTGAAGGGAGAGGCTACAATGACTCTGGAACGCATGATCAGGCAACACTGGCCTGTGTAGTAGAGATGCTGCAAGCTTGAGGCTGGGAACACACTTGTGGAAAACGCACGTTGTGGAAAACGCAGCATTTTTGCCTGCAATGGAAGTCAATGGGCCGGATCAAAAATCGCATATGCGTTTTCTAATTTGCGTTTTTAAAAAAGCTGGTACTACAGTGTATAGTACTACAGTGTATAATATCACTGTGACCTTCAAAGACTTTTTGATAAGAAAAAAAAAACACCATGGATAACAATGTACTTTGCAAGATTCACAGCTGATTCTCCACGACAGGTCATTTATCATTATAATTTGGCGGCGGCAATTGGAGAAACACACAGCTAGCAAAGTGCTGGCTGCATGTTTCAAAAACAAAAAATTCAAATCTGCCCACCAGGGCCTGAGCGGTGCCCTCCGGCGTCACTGGACAAGCTCAGCTCGTCCAGAACGCTAGGGAGGTTAAGGAATGAAGAGATAAGATAACTCTCTGACTGTGTGGAGGTAAGTTTTCTCTTGCCTTATTATCTCCAGCATGATCTTAGTGAATTGAGGCCAATATCTTGGGTGTTTAGAGACTGGCAGTTGAGAAAAAAAAACTTCAAGCCATAAGGACAATTCTGGTCGAAAAATGCTGGTGAACGAGAGAGGTGAAAGAGGAGAAGCATGCATAGTCTATCTACAGCAACAGAAGGGTAACAACACAAGTTACAGCTCAATTCAATGCAGGTGCATCACAAAGCATATCCCAATGCACAACAAGACTGTCATGGCAAAGGATGGGCTTTAGCAGCAGGAGTGCCTTTGGTATCACAGAAAAAATTGAAAAGTAGCCTGTTGTGGGCACTTGCCCCTGTACTCGATCGGTCCCTGATTGATGTTCCTCAGACCAATCAGAGTTTAACCTGCTGCCACGGGCAGCTCAGTCCTCTGACCTCAATCCTATTGAGCATTCGTGGGACGAAGTCGAAAGATCGGTTCAAAGCTTCGAAACACCACCATCCAATCTGACCCAGCTTAGAGCTGCCATTATATCAGCATGGGCCAACATTCCTCAGCAACAGTATTAGCATCTTGTAGAGTCCATGCCAAGAAGAATATCAGCTGTGACCAGAGCCAAAAATGGACTAACTCGTTATTAGAGGGTGTCAACATTTTTTGGCCACTGAGTGTATTTATATAGTGCCAACAGCTTTGGCAGTGCTTTTACACAGTGCATATGGTCATTTTACTAACTGCTCCTCAGAGGAGCTCACAATCTAATCCCTACAATAGTCCTCCATTGTCTTGTGTTCCTATTGCCATCCAAGGTCAATATTGGGGCGGGGGGTACAAATAACTTATCTGTACTTTATTTTCTCCTGAAACATGCAATATAATTTAAAACCATTTACTCTTGGCACTCTTCCCTATAATTTGACCCAGGCTTCCTTCTAGCTTTGCAACTGCAATAACACAGCCACTAATTCACACATCTTTCAGCAGTCCTGACTATGATCTAATATAAGCCAGGCAGCCATAGTACCATAGAGTCTGTGACTGCAGTCATACAGCCACCCATTCTCATGCCTCCCAGCAGTTATGGATATGATCTACTAAGAGCTAGGCAGCCATCTTGCTGTAGGTATTGCAACAGCAATTGCACATCCGCTAATTCACAAATCTCTTATCACCCCATCTGATATGGCCCAGGCTGCCCTCTAGTTGCACATGCTGCCACTGCAACAACACCGGTACTAAGTTAGGCAACTCCCATCAGCCCTAATATATTATATGACCGAGGCTGGCCTCTAGCTGTAGATGCTACAACCGCAATCACACAGCCACTGATTCCCACACTTTTTAGCACTCCTCTCTGTGATCTGATGTGGCACAGGCTGCCCTCTATCTGCACATACTACCACTACAACAATCCAGGTATTAGGTTACACACTTCTCCTCAATATTAATGTCTGATATGACCTAAAGCTGAAACCTCACAGCCATTAATTCACAAACTTTTCAGAACCCTTCAATAAGTTCCCATATGACCCTAGCAGCCTTCTGGCCACAGATGCTGCAACTGCAATTAACAGCTACTACCACACCAAACACCACTAAAGCTACATACACACGGGCTACAACTGTCGGCGCAACCACGTGGCACGCGCGTGTTGCAGCGACAGGTCGCCCGTGTGTATGGCGCCCCGAACCGTCGCTATTTAGAGCTGTCGCCGGGCGATTGGCATGGCCAATCGCCTGGCGACAGTTGCTGCCGCAACTTTGCCGCAACTGTCGCTACTCCGCGTGTGTATGCGGACTAGCGACAGCAACCAATAGGCAGTAGACGGAGCTTCCGGCGGGGGGGAGGAACGTCGGCGACAGCTTCCGTCACATCAGTAGTCCCTCTTCCGCCGTGTATATGCGGAGGGACCTGGCGACGATCTGTCATGCACACGCTCCCGTGTGCTAGCGACCAGGTACATTTGTAGCTGGTGTGTACGCACCATAAGATTTGATCTGATAGGACCCTAGAAAAGGTGACATCTAATTGCAGAGAATTGTATTTAATTCAGGGTTGGCAGATCACTTATGATATCCCCACAGGGAATCCTGGGGCATTCATTCTGAGGCTGCAGCATTAACCGGATCCGGCCTGACGCAGTTGAAACGTTCTCCATGTGGCTGCGCAGATCTGACAGGATGTAGATTTCAAAACATCTTTACTTCTGCCAGGTAATTTGAATGGAATTTTTGTTACTGTGAGTTCTATACAGAGGGAAATATAGCTTGCTTGGCAGTTGGAAAAAGCCATTATTTCCCACAATGCAACAAAGTTCACAGACAGCCAACTGTCAGGACCTTGGTCATGACATCACACTGGGAGGGGTTTCACCACAATATCATACAGACCCCTCCTATGATGATTTGAGGAAAAGGTAAAGATTTCTCATGATAAAGGGAGAATCATCTACAGTATTGATTGTAATGAAGTTCAATCTTTGGTGAAAGTTCCTTTTTAAAGCGGCACTACAGCGAAAAACTGTAAAATGTGCAAACAGATACAAATAAGAAGTACCGTACATATTTTCCAGAGTAAAATGAGCCATAAATTACTTTTTTCCTATGTTGCTGTCGCTTACAGTAGATAGTAGAAATCTGACAGAAGTGACAGGTTTTGGACTAGTCCAACTCTTTATAGGGGATTCTCAGGGATATATTTATTTTCAAAAGCACTTAGTGAATGGCAGTTGCTCTGTCCAACTGCCAAAAAGCTGTGTAGGGAGCAGGGAAGCTGGCCAGCAGCATTGTTTAAATCCTTTTTCAGGAATATCTTTATAATGAATAAAAGCCTTGCTGAGAATCCCCTATGGAGAGATGGACTAGTCCAAAACCTGTCACTTCTGTCAGATTTCTAAGTGACAGCAACATAGGAGAAAATTAATTTACAGCTCATTTTACTCTGGAAAATATGTACTTCTTATTTGTATATGTTTGCACATATTTTAAATTTTACAGTTTTTCGCTGCAGTGCCCCTTTATGTTTTCTTTTTGTTGATGTGACAGATCTAATCTGTCACTGTTGAAGTTCATGTAATGAGCTGGGAGCTGCAGTGACCCTGCACTGTGACGAAGGTACATGTTTGGGTTTTGTTGCTGATAACAGTAAAGCATTATGAATTTCAAGTTGAGCATGTGATATCGCCATGCGGTCTTCTCTATATCATCCTTATTACCTAAGCCCATGGGTCCCATCAGGCTCCTCTCACAGCCCCGGCATGGTGACTCCACATTACACAAAGTTCAGTTCAGTCTGCAGCAGCCTCAGGAGACTCCCTCCACCCCACAGAACCCTACACCGGGGCGCAGCACGTGAATGGCAGAGCCCAGAGCATGTGTCCCTGTCCTTTCACACATGACCTCTGCACCTGTCCCCTCGCTGTCACCTCCCTGACCTCGCTGTTATAACACCCTGGCACTGCGCCCCCCTCCCACCTGTCTGACCTTTATGTAAAGGTCGGGCCCACGGCTGGGGCTATTTTAAGATGTTGCCCTTCAAATGCTCGCATTCCTCCAGGAAGCCGAGAATAGTGATGGGATCCTTAGAGGAGGTCACATTGGAGTGTGAGGGACAGAGGACACAGCATGGGCTCTGCACAGCGCAGGCACCACGCCATGTCTATGTCACATTTCTGCTCATTTCACAGCTGTGCCAAGCTGCAAACAAGCAGCAGTCAGCAGGGACGAACAAAAGCAAAGGGTCTGATTCCACCAAGTCCGAATACGCAGCGTTTCCCCGCATGGGAGCCGGAAGGGGGAAATGATGCCTATTCAGACACCAGCCTCTGAATCGCTTATGGGTGTGATTCTGGATGGCATGCTGCAGATTTCCGTAGCACGCATTCCAATCCCTATAGCTGTGCATGGCATGGTTACTAGAGATGGGCCGAACCTCCGATTTTAGGTTCGCGAACCGGGTTCGCGAACTTTCGCGTAACGTTCGGTTCGCGTTAAAGTTCGCGAACCGCAATAGACTTCAATGGGGATGCGAACTTTGAAAAAAAAAAATAATTATGCTGGCCACAAAACTGATGGAAAAGATGTTTCAAGGGGTCTAACACCTGGAGGGGGGCATGGCGGAGTGGGATACATGCCAAAAGTCCCAGGGAAAAATCTGGATTTGACGCAAAGCAGCGTTTTAAGGGCAGAAATAACATTGAATGCTAAATGACAGGCCTAAAGTGCTTTAAAACATCTTGCATGTGTACACATCAATCAGGTAGTGTAATTAATGTACTGCTTCACACTGACACACCAAACTCACCGTGTAACGCACCGCAAACAGCGGGTTCACTGAACAGGTATGCAGTGGCGGGTTCACTAAACACAACAGGTATGCAGTGGCGGGTTCACTGAACACAACAGGTATGCAGTGGCGGGTTCACTGAACAGGTATGCAGTGGCGGGTTCACTGAACAGTACAGGTATACAGTGGCAGGTTCACTGAACACAACAGGTATGCAGTGGCGGGTTCACTGAACACAACAGGTATGCAGTGGCGGGTTCACTGAACACAACAGGTATGCAGTGGCGGGTTCACTGAACAGGTATGCAGTGGCGGGTTCACTGAACAGTACAGGTATACAGTGGCGGGTTCACTGAACACAACAGGTATGCAGTGGCGGGTTCACTGAACAGGTATACAGTGGCGGGTTCACTGAACAGAACAGGTATACAGTGGCGGGTTCACAGAACAGGTATGCAGTGGTGGGTTCACAGCACAGGTATGCAGTGGCAGGTTCACTGAACAGGTATGCAGTGATGGGTTCACAGCACAGGTATGCAGTGGCAGGTTCACTGAACAGGTATGCAGTGATGGGTTCACAGAACAGGTATGCAGTGGTGGGTTCACAGCACAGGTATGCAGTGGCAGGTTCACTGAACAGGTATGCAGTGATGGGTTCACAGAACAGGTATGCAGTGGCAGGTTCACTGAACAGGTATGCAGTGGTGGGTTCACAGTACAGGTATGCAGTGGTGGGTTCACAGAACAGGTATGCAGCCAGCCAGGAACAAGTTAAGCCTAACTAATCTTTCCCTGAGAGACAGTCTGCAGCAGCTCGCCCTACTCTCACTAACGCAGGCAGCACACGAGTGACCGTAATGGCCGCCGCTGCCTGCCTTATATAAGGGGGGGTGGGGCTCCAGGGGCTAGTGTAGCCTAATTGGCTACACTGGGCCTGCTGACTGTGATGTAGAGGGTCAAAGTTGACCCTCAAGGTGCATTATGGGGCGAACCGAACTTCCGCAAAGGTTCGCCAGCGGGACGCGAACGCGAACCACCGAAGTTCGCGTGGAACCGTTCGCCGGCGAACCGTTCGGCCCATCTCTAATGGTTACAATGGTTCCGCTGTGGCTTTGCAGCAGCCCAGGTGCCTTGTCTGATTCGGAACCGAATGCGGCAACCAGTGGAAATTAGGGGCCGTTCACATGTATCCCTGCAAATTCTACATGCAATTTACTGCATTTGTCCATACAAAAAATCCCTGAAAAACGCATTAAAGAAAAAACACATGAGAAATGTGATGCCACTGAAATGCTTTAAACTAGGCCCGAACTCTTGCGTAGGATACCAGGAAAACAGAGAGAAACGCACCGTGTGTTTTTATAGAGCAGAGCCTGTCTAATTCCTTCTCATCTGTAAGTAATCACAGGTGTAATTTGATCTATTAGCTGTGTCAGCACAGAAATACGGCAAGACCTTGGCAGACACAGCTAATATGTAAACACGGGTTGTTAACCCTTTGTCTGCTTCCATGAAAGCAGGAATTAGACAAACTGCAGATTTATTGCAGGAGTTCTGTAAGCTGTAACAAATGTTTTTCTTTTAAGACCATTAGGGCCCGTTCAGACTACAAAGTGCGGACCTCAACGCATGCGGACCGCAACGCGTACGAACGCACGCCATCCGCGTTCGTATGCGTTACGTGGCTAAACCCATCACTGAAAAGTGAATGAGACAGCCGCGCGTTTTTGTAAAATCTGCGTGCAGCATGCGTTCCCGGACCGCACAGGTCCGGAACGCATGCTGTGTGAACATCAGACATTGCACTCTATGCAATGTCTGATGTCCTGCGTGTCGGCCCCCCCGCACGCGTTTCCAAAACGCATATGGAAACGCGTGCAGTGTGAACGGGCCCTTATGCTGTTACTTATTGTTTATAGCAGAGAGGAAGTTCTGAGTCTTGGTCCACTTTAAATTCTGTTATAGTAAACCTCTGGCCATAGTAAACTTAGTCCCCCATGTCCCAACCATGCGCCGGTGTGGATATGCAATGTATGACCAATTCTGATATAGTAAACCCAATTCTGATAGAGTAAACCTCTGATTATAGTAAACAACTTGGTCAGGTCCTTTGGAGTTTACTATACAGGGATACTACTGTAAGTGGGAACAGGGCCTTAAAGGGGAACTTCAGCCTACATTAGTTATGTTAAATAAAATAGATAGGTAATATAATCCCTTACCCACACTGTTTTTAAAAGAACAGGCAAATGTTTGTGATTTCATGGGGGCAGCCATCTTTTTAATGGGGGCAGCCGCCTTCTGACAAGGAGCATGAGACACAGTTCCAACTGTCCTGTGTCCTGATCACTCCTCCCAGCTGCACGTGCTAGGCTTCAAATAGCAAATTCAAAATAAAAAAAACATGTATTTGCGCCAAAACAGAGGAGAACAACAACATCAGAAATCCCATCCTGCTTTGCACAGCATCAGGGGAAAAATGCCTGGGCAGTTTTCTTCTGTGCAGCTAAAAATGAGGCTTGGATAAGGAAAACAAAGTTCTGGTGCTGTGAATCTGTTATAGAAACACCAAGCCTTTTTAGTGCTGCTCAGTAGATTTTTAGTCTGGAACTTCACTTTAAGCATCAGGGAGATGATGATGGTAGATGGTGTTAGATAGAGACCTCAAGAACAGGCTAAAGGCTCATACACACATCAGACCATAGATCACAGATCAATTTTACCCCCTTCCATGTAGTATGAGAGCCATACCTACACAGTCTATTCTATGGAGCTGAACTCCCCATCAGACTGAAATCTTTGCAAGATGCTGCACACACAGATGCTATAGACATTCAAAAGATCAGTATCTGCAAAAGATCTGTTCCTGCAAAAGATCCGTTCCTGCAAATTGCATTCATAGTCTATGATATCTGCAGATCATCATACACACCTTGTTTAACAGACATTCATCTGCAGATCAGATCTAGAGTTGGGCGAACTGTTAGTTGAACTGCAGCCGAACTGTTCGGCTGCCCAACCTGTCATGTCGCTGTGGCTCTTACTGCTTCCGGGTCGCAATGACCCGGAGTAGTACGTCTGCGCTGGCCCGGCGGAACGCGTCCTAGATCGCGCTCCCGTTGCCGGGCACTCTCTGCGCATGTGTGTGTGTGACGTCATGAGTGACGTCACACACATGCGCAGAGAGTGCCCGGCAACGGGAGCGCGATCTAGGACGCGCTCCGCCGGGCCAGCGCAGACGTACTTCTCCGGGCACTCTCTGCGCATGTGTGTGTGTGACGTCATGAGTGACGTCACACACATGCGCAGAGAGTGCCCGGCAACGGGAGCGCGATCTAGGACGCGCTCCGCCGGGCCAGCGCAGACGTACTACTCCGGGTCATTGCGACCCGGAAGTAGTAAGAGCCACAGCGACATGACAGGTTGGGCAGCCGAACAGTTCGGCTGCAGTTCAACTAACAGTTCGCCCAACTCTAATCAGATCCACCAGGATGGATTTTCAGATCTGCAGATGATTGTCTGATCTGCAGATGAATGTCAGTTAAACAAGGTGTGTATGATGATCTGCAGATCTCATAGACTATCATTGCAATTTGCAGGAATGGATTTTTGGCAGGAACAGATCGTTTGCAGATACTGATCTTTTGTGTCTGTACAGCATCTTTTTGTGCAGCATCTTACAAAAAAAAATTTCTGATGGAAGTTCAGCTCCATAGAAAAGACTGTGTAGGTATGGCTCTCATACTACATGGAAGGGGGTAAAATTGGTCTGTGATCTTTCATTTTCAAAAGACTATGGTCTGATGTGTGTATGTGGCCTAAAATTGGGGGTCTGAAAGGGTTAGCTGTCAGGAAAAGCTATCAGGGTAAGTAAGCCCATGTTGTGCGCAGTAAGCCACGTACAACGTGGGCTTGATTGACAGCGGTGGTTCACGCAGGGAATACGGCCTCGGGGTCGGCCTCCGCACCGTGCACCGAGACCAGGACGGCGGCGCAGAGCGGTCAGCGTGGGACAGTCGGCTGCAAGGGGCTGGAAAAAGCCCCAGGTGAGTAAAGATCATTTTGTAGATTTTCCCTGATAACTCCTTTAACATTAAAGGACCGCTATGGCAGAAAATGTATGTGTATGCATGTGTATAAAATGTACATTTATCCCTGAGTAAAATGCATTATAAGTTACTTTTATTCCGATGTTGCTGTCAATTACAGTAGACAGTACAAATCTGACAGGTTTTGGATTAGTCCATCTCCTCATGGAGGTTTTCAGGGTTCAAAAGCATTTGCCAAACTGCAGTTGCTCATTCCAACTGCTAAAATACTATGCAAGTGAGTAGCAAATTGCATAGTCTAATGCTGCGTACACACTGGCGACTATGGTCGTTTGAAACAGCTAATTAACGATCGTTCCGCGGCAATCGGGGAAAAAACTTTACCCAACGATCATTAACACGAACGACAAAAGAACGACATCGGGAAGATGGAAATATCCAACCTGACGGATCGTATCTACCGACAATCGTTACAAAACTATAGTGTGTACAGACATCGGCCGAGAACGATCGTTACAAGGGCCAATGCGCCTGCGTTGAATTCTGCCCAGCTTCAGTACTTCCTTTGTAGCGCGGCCGTAAAGATTGTTACATTGCTCATTTCAATTAAACTTTGCTTTCAAGTTAACAATCATATATTTGTATCTATTGTAACTCCATGTTAGTGTTTTTTTTTTATTTTATATAAATATGTACGCAACTTTTCCTTCTGATCGTTCTTTTCTGCGAGAACGATCGTTAAAATGTGTATGATGATCGCTGCATCCCATTGTTGCTTTCCTATCGTTGCCGTATCATTCGTCTTTCAATTATCGTTCCTAGCGAACGATCGTTATCGCAAGTGTGTACGTAGCATAAGGATGAGAATACCGGAAACCCCATTCAAAAACTCTGCTGAGGTGCAAATTCACCAGAGCCAAAATCCAATGTAACCTTGGTGCTTCATCTCCTGCCAGCATTCTGATCGCGAACCGCACAGTGCGCACTGGCTCGCAAGCTGCTTCAGAATGATGTACTTGTGCTCTCAATTTAACAGGACTAAATCCTGGCAGAGAGTCGGACCTTTCCCTGCCCCATCCAGAACTAACCGGAGTTCTTCCTTAAAAGAAAAATAAAGCATTATCTGCAGTGGGCAGCACAGCACGCAAGGAGATTAACATTCTCAGGTGCATGAAGGGTTAATATCAACATGCCACGTCCAGCAGGGATTATTATAATCCGGGAGCGACTGACAGAGCTATGCATGCCCCAAGTGTCTCTGCAGCAACACACAAGAAGTCATCAGATTCTGTATTATGTGTAAGGTCTCTGGCTTGAGACGTTACAGACACCTTAAAAAAAAAAAAAAAAAAATTCTTTCACGCCTCTTTTCCAGGGGAGGCTGAACTGCTGGTTTGGCAGGAAGCTCAGCTTCCCAACTGCCAGCTACAAGCACCATTTGGCTGCAATTACTTGTAGCCAAATGGCAGTGTTTGGTAATGCTACGTACACATGGGCAGGGGCGTCTCACCCACCAGGCAAGTATAGGCGGTTGCCTGGGGCGCCATGAGGTGGTGAGGCGCATTCCCCCGCCGCTGCTACCGTGACCATGTTTTTTTTTTTTTTATATATATTATATTACCTCCCAACTCAGTCCCCGGTGCTCGGCATGCTACCATGTGCTGCTCAGCACTGCCTCCACCTCCACTTCTCCCCAGCCAATAGAGCAATCAATACTGCTCTTCTCTGCCAGGCTCCTTCTTTAAAGCCGTGCCCCTTCTTCTCAGTAGCCACACAGGTAAAGTGTTTATCCCGTGTGGCCCAGCCTTTAACTCCGCCCCACGCCAGTCAAACCAGGAGCCAGCGGCCAGCCAGCTTATGCCCCCGACAGTCTGACCCCCCACCTGTGTCACTGGCTGCACACAGACACTGGAGCGAGACAGCCAGGGGACAGATGCAGTCACAGAGAGAAGAATGTGATGTGTCCGTGTTGGAGCCCCGCCCCCGCACAAGACAGCAACACAGCCCGGGAGAAGGGAAGTTTCTGCTCCAGAGTAGTGATGGGAATTCCGGCTCTTTTCAGAGAATCGGCTCTTCTGAATCGGCTCCCATTAAAGAGCCGGCTCTTACGGCTCTGAATCGGCTCTTCATTAAATATCACTAAACACCACTCAGAATCGGAGTAAAAGCCCCGCCCCCGTCTCCATGACAATTCCAGACTGCTTCTCTGACTGGGGCAATCCCTCCTGCTACTGCTCTGCCCCGCCCCATACACTCCTACAAGCTGTAAGAGGAGGACTACATCTCCCAACATGCCTCAGCGCCCTTTATTGCAGAGCAAAGCAGGGCTGTGTGGGGCGGCTGAGGCATCGGCTCTTTCAAAACTGAGAAACGGCTCTTGTCGTTTGCAGCAAAGAGCCGGCTCTTGGAGCCGGCTCGTTCGCAAATGACCCATCACTACTCCAGAGATGATAAGCTGCATGCACAGGCAGAAGAGACGGTATGCAGGCAGGCTGCTAAGAACACTTTCTGTCCTGTGTGCAGACTCCCAGTACTGTTATAACTGCTAGAATGTGCCCTGCTCTTTTGATACTAGAGTTTTCTTTGAAAGCTGGTTAGGCTGTAGGCTGGTAAAGCTGTAAACCTGTGCTTTAGTGCTGTGCTGTCTCTCCCTCTCCCCTCTCTGTTCCTCTGCCCCCTCTTCCATCTTATGCTGTCTCTACCCCTCTCTGTTCCTCTGCACTCTCTTCCATCTTATGCTGTCTCTCCCTCTCCCCTCTGTTTCTCTGCACCCTCTTCCATTTTATGCTGTCTATCCCTCCCCCCTCTGTTCCTCTACCCCCTCTTACATCTTATGCTGCCTCTCCCTCTATACTCTTTCCCTCTGCTCGGATTACGTGTATTTTCTGGTGAAACGCTTCCACATTACGATTATTTTCTGACAACGCTGCCCCATTTCGATTATTTTCTGGCGAAACGCTGCTGCCCTATGATTAATTTCTGGTGAAATGCTGCTGCAATAAGTGTATTTTCTGGTGAAACACTGCCACATTACGATTATTTTCTGGTGAATTACGATTCTGAATTACGATAATTACTATTATTTTCTGATGAAACACTGCCGCATTATGATTATTTTCTGGTGAAACGATGCTGCATTATGATTATTTTCCTGGGGGGGAGGGGCTTGGGGGGGGCGCCACAGGTTTTCTCGCCTGGAGTGACAAAATGACTAGAGGCACCCCTGCACATGGGGGACCGTTGTAGCTTGTCGTTAGCACACTGGGGACGTGTGCGCAACAGCTCGGTGACAGCTCGTCGCCAGGTCCCTCTGTGCAGCAGCCGTACACACGGCGCACAGAGGGACAGAGATGCGGCGGAAGCTGTCGCCGAAGGTTCCTCCCCCCCCCCCCCCCCCCGCCGGAAGCTCGGTCCATGGTCTATGGGTTGCTGTCGCACTCGCTAGTCCGCATACACACGCAGTACGCGTGGTGGACTAGCGACAGTTGCGACGACAGCTGTTGCCGGCAATTGGCCACGCCAATCGCCTGGCGACAGCTCTGACTAGCGACGGTTCGTGGCGCGCGTGTTATACACACGGGCGACCTGTCGCCGCAACGTGCGTGTGCCACGTGGTTGCGCGACAGTTGTAGCCCGTGTGTACTCACCATAACACCACGTGTGTCACGTTTGATGGCCAAAAAACATCTGTCCACCACCTGTATTGAGCCCTAGCCTAGTAAATGTACTGCCTTCAGCTGCTTGTTGTAAAGAAGGCTTGAAAGGAACCTGAAGTGAGGGCTGGAACCCACTAGACTCCAGTGACTAGAGTGATTTTGTGAATGTATAAGGAGCGATTCAAAATGCTAGTGATTTCCCTAAACGCTCAGCTAATGTTAATGGATGGGCCAAGTTCCACTGGAGCGATTGCGATTACCAAAATTGCAAACGCAGGACATGCAGCATTTTTAGCGGTTAGTGTTAGTGTTTCTGCAACGTAAAGCATATAAACCCTGGCGTAATCGCTCGTCAAAATCTACACAGAGCGATTTTGCTAGCGTTTTGACATTACTGAACACTAAAGAATTTAAAATTAATTGAAAGCACCCATCAGAATTAAAACCGCTAATCGCTACACAATCGCTGGCAAAACACTTACACTTTTTAAAATCGCTTCCCTAAATCACCAGAAAACGCTCATGAAATCGCTTACAAAACGCTCATACAAAATGCTTGCGATTAGCAGTAGCGATTTGTAGTGGGTTCCAGGCCTGAGAGGTATATTGGTGGCTGCCATATTTATTTCCTTTTAATTTACACCAGTTGCCTGGCATCCTGCTGATCTTTTATGCATTACATGTCCGAATCATCTTATATCATGTTTATTATATTGACAAGTAAGGGCGGGTGCACACCGAGCGTTTTTTTTCGGCGTTCTTACAGCCACTTGCGGCTGCGGATACGCTTGGTCAATGTATCTCAATGGGGTGGTTCACACCAGAGTGGGAGGCGTTTTGCTGAAACGCATACCCCCAGGGTGAGGCATTTTTTGGATTGCGGAGGCATTTCTGCCTCAATGTAAAGTATAGGAAAAACACAAACCGCTCTGAAAAACGGCAGTTCAGAGCGGTTTTGCAGGCGGTTTTGTTACAGAAGCTGATCAGTAACAGCTTTACTGTAACAATATATAAAATCTACTACACCAAAAACGCTACACAAAACCGCAAAATGCTAGCTGAAACGCTTCAGAAAAATAAGGAAAAGCGTTTAAAAAATCTGCTAGCATTTTGCGGATCTGCTAGCGGTGTGCACCGGGCCTAAGAGCTACTCCAAGCTGCATAAAAGTAACATAAAACTTGTGTCTGCTCAAGACCTCTAGCATCCTATTAGAATGAACCTGAAGTGAAAGTGTGTGTGTGTGTGTGTGTGTGTGTGTGTGTGTGTGTGTGTGTGTGTGTGTGTTTCATACAGATGATAAATATAAGAATAGTAACATTGAAATTCGTCATTTTCAAGATTGCATCAGACTGTCACTGCTGCTGCTTAGTTTTTAATTGTTTTTTGTATTTTGGCATCTGTTCACTTTTCAGGAATCTAGACAAGCTGTCGACAAGCTTCTTTGCAAAGATAACTCATTTTTAACTCTTGCTGTACTGGAAAAAATAAAGGGACTTCAGAGAATTTCTTACTAGGGCAAGTATTTAATGTACCTAATGTTTATCTTATCATGTCACATGCCACTTCATGTATGCTTTAACCATTTTGAATTACTACACTATTAATAATATTGTACTGTAGATTTGTGTTTTACAACAAATGTGAAATTAGGGGGAAAAAAATCTTCATAAACAATTTTGCTTTCCTGAATTATTGAATTAACTTCTCTCTACCCTCAATTTCCCCTTCTCTCTCCTTGAGGGTTCGTTCACACTGTAGGCGTTTTCGGGGTTTTTTTTTTTTCACACGCGGGCGATTTTTAAAATCACGATTTTTAAAATCGCCCACTAAACGCTTGTGCAATGAATGTCTATGAGAAGGTTCTTATCAGCGCGGGTCATGCGCTGTCCGTTCAGTAAAGCGGTGCGTGGACCATTTTTGAGGCGATTCTGCCTCAATGGAAAGTATAGGAGAAATGCAAAACATTCACTAAATCGCTTTGTGTAGCGATTGCGTTTGCATTTTTAAGAATAAATACATTGTATTTATTCTTTTCTGGGACGAAGAGTTCACTTCCTGACTTGCGTCAGGGACTGAATTACAAAACCGCTCGTACAAAACCGCTTAGAAAGCCGCTAAGCACAAAAAAGAATCTTCCACCCAAGTGCCGGGAATCGGAAAAAAAAGACGCCTCAAAAACAGCCCAACGCAGACGGACAGGCAAACGGAACGCAATATGAACAAGTCCTGTTCACAGTGGTCAGTTGTGTTGCAGAATAATCTTGCATGTCAACTCACAGCCCATACAATTTTTTGGGCCTGTTCACAGTAACGGATCGCGTTATTCTAACTCGCTGCATGTCGGCTTTGTATTAAAGTCTATGTCCCCAATGTCTCCATTGCAGTTTACAGTCATTATAACGTGAGAGTTATGCGCCTGACCACTGTAAACCTAGCTTATGTATCCTCATAAAAGCCTGTTATCTTACTGACAGTCCCAGGCTGGAGATAAAAATACCAAACAACTTGTGCCTCAGGCGGCACTTCTGGGGGGGGCGACACCCGCCCATCCGTGGGTGTGGGGGCCGCCCGAGCTGGAGGGGATAGCGGGCAGCAGGGGATATGTGAACATCGCATTTCTCCCAAAGTAACATCTGCTATATATTACTTTTCTCCTATGTTGCTGTCACTTTCAGTAGTTAGTAGAAATCAGATGGAATTGACAGGTTTTCAACTAGTCCATCTCTTCATGGGGATTCTCAGTATTTAATTTATTTGGTACAAAGCTCTCCCTGGAAAGGATCTATATAAAGGTGCCGGCTGGCCTTCATACCTGTTTGCACAACATGCTGTTAGTTGAACTGAGCAACTGCCATTCTCTGAGTGCTTTTGGCTGGGAACACACTAGGCTAAAACGCTAGCGTTGCGGAAAACGCACATAATACAAGTCAATGGGTCGCATGAAAAAAAATGTATGCTTGCGCTCTGCAATGTGCATTTTTAAAAACACTGGTTTTGTTGCATATTTGTCAAAAACGCACCTACTGAAAGTCGATGGTGATGCAGAGAAATTGCGTTAAAGTGCGTTTTGCATGGATTTTTATATGCGTTTTTTGTAAAAAAAAAAAAAAAGTTTGTACAGTATTTCTGCTTCCTGTTGACTTCCTAGTGATTTACATAAAACGCATAAAAAAGCATGAAAAACGCATATGCGATTTATATATGTGAACTGCAAACGCATTAAAACGCAAGAAAAACAGATGTGAGGGAAAACGCAAATGCACAGAAAATGCACTAAAAACGCTCAATACAGCAAAACACTACGTTTCCCGCACTGCCTAGTGTGTTCCCCGCCTTAGAAAATAAAGAAAACTCTGAGAATCCCCAATGAGAACAGCAACATAGGAAAAAAAAAAATGTATAGCACGTTCTGTGTTTTCATGTATCTTACATTTTACAATTTTTTTTGCTATATTAGTCCTTTAATTTGAAGTTGATGCCTGCGGTACATTTTAAGTTGAGACAGGAGCAACAAGTCTGTAAAAGTTGTGGATTGATTAGAGATGGTCAGTGGGATGCTGATAATTCTGGCTTCCATGCTATCATAATGCAGATTGTGGAAAGCTTGGAAATGGGCCAAATGTACTTCCTTGGCTATTTGCTATTTGGTTGGCTACGTTTCAATGTTGCATAGAAGCTGGAATTATTAGCATCTTGCTGAGGCTCAACACACACCATACAATCTAGGTTGTTCAATCTTACCACTTTCATGTAGTATAAGAGCTTATCCAATCAATCATTCAAGGTATTTTCAATCTGTTGGCCCTTATACTACATACATTTGGTAAATCTGTACAACCAAGATTGTATGGTGTGTGTTGAGCTTAACTGTCTCTAGTAACAATCAACAAAATACCTGGAAGAACATCTTGCAAATATTTAGGTTAATTGTGAAAAGGTTAGTAATGCGATTGGTTATAAAAGCATTCCATAGAGGCCGAGTCTCTCAGAGGTAATAGATGAGCATTGGGTTAACCGCAGTTCAACACATTTCAGAATAACATTTTTCAACATAAATTTGCTAATAATTTTGGAGTTTCATAATCTACAGAACATACCAGAGAATTCTCTTTATGTAAGGGACAAGGCTGAAAGCCAATACTGGATGGCCATGATTGGCAGGCCTTCAGTTGGCAGTGCATTCAAAGCAACACAATTATATAGTACACAAACACTCCTATACCAGTGTCTATGATTAGGCCTGGGGGCTCACTTATGGCAAAACTGGAAACCGCTTGCAATTTTGTAAACAATTCCCGGAGTGACCTTGAGGGCTCTTTTACACTACATGCGATTCTGATATTTGATGCTATTAAAAAAAAAAGTCCTGCATGCTGCTTTTTTTTCTGCATTTTTCTTCTTGTGTTGCTAGCATCCAGTGAAAATCGAAATCATATTTTTTCTTCAATAGATACTCGAGTTTATTTGCCTTGCTTAGGGCCCTGCTTCTCACTAAAAATCTGTGCACAATTACCGACATCTAGCCTTAATTCTGTTTGCGAATCTCGTTCCCTGAATGAGAAATGCAGATGCAATCACAGAAAAATGTTGCCACTATTTTCAGTATAGTGCTTTTCACACTGTTATTTTCTGCTCTCCACCAGACTTCTATGCCAGTGCTGTGTCTGATCCTGTGCTGCTGCTGCTATATCTCTGCTCTTCACTAGGTTGCTATGACGATGCTGTCTGCTCCTCCTATGTCTACACTGTTACATTAGGCTACTGATAATAAATGGCTCAATATCTCAGTGCTCATAGCTACACACTCCAAGTGTTGAGTATAGGTAGAGCACTGCCCAAACTACCTATGTGGCAAATCGTATATTGAAGCTATCTTGTAAACCAGTGGGGCTGGGTGGCTGCAATTTGGCACAGAGGTAGTGTGGAGGGGTTCCCTCCCTAACAGACAACAATGGTAGGTATCGCACACCTCATCTCCAATGTGCTAGTATATTGTGTGTGATTGTGTGTGTGTGTGTGTGTGTGGGGGGGGGGGGGTTAAATACCTTCATTTGGAATGTGTAGGAGCTATGAGTGCTGAGATATCAAGCCTTCAATATCAGCATATGCAAATCAGGAATGAGTTGTGTAAGGCTGTATCGGATACAGCAGCCATTTTGTGTAACTTGTATCTTGTGGAAGCCATATTTTTTCATTTTGTGTCTGCTGTGTAAGGGAAATACTAGCTTAGGGCTCTTTCACATTAGGGCAGACTTTGTGCGTTAACGCAAACGGAAGCCGTTTGCGTTAACCAAGGTAAGATGAAAGTCCATAGACTTTCATTTTACCTTTCACACTCGACGCTGCGTTTCGATGCGTTGCGGTTCCGACGCACCCGGGCGCAGTTTTTCCTCCAACGCACCCACGAGCCGGCGTTTTCCGTTGGGTTTAATTACCAGCTACCGCCGCTGATTGCGTCGCACCGCAGATACCCGACGACACGCCGCAGGCAGACAACGCGTGCAGGAGAACGGCTCCTGTTCGCGTTGTCTGATGTGAAAGAGCCTTAGACTTGTATGTCTGTTAGAGACAGCCTGGCTGCTGGCGTTGAAATAAATGTCACCTGGAAATGGTAAATGTGCATATCTCTGTGAAGGGCAGTGAATCCAAGTTGAATAGCCCACAGACACCTGGACGTTCTAGCAAGGAAACGCTTAGGCCCCGTTTACACTTAATCAGTTGGTACGCTGTTTTTTTCCTTCTACATAGCAATGCATTGTGAAAAAGATTTCAGTTAAAACGCATTAAGTGTTAAAGGTGCCATTTTATAACATGGGTATTACTTTGAAAATCTGTTGTTCTTTAAAGAGGAGCTGTTAGATATAAGGTCTCAGAGAAAAAAAACACATATATCAGTAGCTAAAGATTGGCTGTACTTACATTACATATGCATTTCACTGTCCACGTTTGGATTTCACAGAATTTTTATATAGTATTTGCAGAGAATGATGCTCCTGACAGCTCATGGCAGGTTCCATGTTTGTCTGTCTCCTATGAAGCCAAATGTGTCGTCATGTCCTCCCTGCTTCCTGATGATTCCACTCAGAAAAAAGACAACACTACTGTGCAGTGAATAATAATTAGCCATGTGGCTAGGAACAATAGCGGACTCATGCAGTATACTCTGCCCGGAGATTTTTCAGTGCTGTGAGCTGGACTGCGTTACAAGCTGTTGTAACATGATCCTGTAATTTCTCACTAGCAGCAGAGGGGAGCCCCAGAATGCTTTGCAGTATGGTATGCGGCCTCTCGGCCTCTTAAGAGCTTGGGAATAACAGCCTTGCTGTTCAGCACACATCAAAAGATTTTTAACTTCAGTATTGCCTTTTTGGCTTCCTTCTAAACTGTTTAACACAGGAGAATAGAGGTTTAAATTAGCTTTTGCAGCCTGACAGTTACTCTTTAAAGAGGAACTCTAGTGAACATTTTACTGTTGGCAGGTATAGTAGCTGCTGGATGGTTTTTGGTGGTTGGAAACAGCTGTAAACAGCTATTTTCCACAATGCAACAAGGTTCACAGACAGGAAACTGTCAAAAGTTCAAACTTTTCTTGTGGGAGGGGTTTCTTGTTGCAAGGGTTTCACCACAATATCAGTCATACAGCGCCCCCTGATGGTCTGTTTGTGAAAAGGAATAGATTTCTCATGTAGAAGGGGGTATCAGCTACTGATTAAGATAAAGTTCAATTTTTGGTCGGAGTTTCTCTTTAAGTTATAACTGAGAGCAATTGATTAAGTGTACACGGGGCCTTAATTAGACAATTACCCAGCCATTTGTCAGGAATAGTCTGATGTGCTTGGAATGTGTTTGCATCGCTTTGAGGTCTGTATACACCTATACAACCGCCTGTTGTTCCATACAATTGCGCTGTCTAGAGTTTGGGAGAGTTGAAAGCACTACAGGAACCTGTGAAATTTACATATAACAGCAAGCTGGGATATTACAAGAGGTCTTTGCAAACCATGATGTCAGCATCGGAGGAAATTAGATTATTTCTGGATCTGAACATTGAATAGCCTCAGGCTATGCATCTTTCTATAAAAAGTCAGCATGGAAGATTCAGAACTTGTTGTTCCCCAGGAGATAGCAAGAAGCTAGGACTACCCTGGCTTCTGACCAGCTGCGTCCTCCCGCAAGTTCAGACCTTTATGCTGGTAACGTTTGTTCCCCGTTTTATTCTGTTTATAAGCAGGCTGTCTTGTTGTGTGCCTTTGTATATTTGACTTTGTTTTTGTATTTTTGACTTTGTTTTCTTGTAAATATCTTTGTATATATTTCTTTCTGCACTGTTCTACTTTTTTGGAATATTAAATATTTATTTAATAAGCTAGTCTTCTGGGTACTAAGCAGAGCTCGCATCTCCTAGAGACAGACTGCAGTGTGATTGTATTACAAGGTGTGTGTGTGTGTGTGTGTGTGCGTGCGTGTGTCATTCGCGTATTCTGGCCTAAAGCTTGAAGCTGACCCAGAATACGCAGACCTCAGTCTGAGTGCAGGCCGCTCGACAGCAGAGTGGGAATTGTCGAAGTGTCTAGCACCTGGTAGTGGTGGCAGAGAATTGTGAGGGGCGACAGCATTGTGTTAGCTTGAATAAGGCTGCTTTCCCTCTCGATCTGGTCAAAACCTCATCAGGAATTGTCTCTGCAGGCTTGCTGTGGGGTGGGTTCCTGACAATTTGCATGTGATGTCATTACCCACAAGGCTGTACATAAGTTGGCCAAATTTTAATTAGGCTTACAGAGTGGGAGGGGTTTCACCTTTTAGCTGGATTTCCTTTGGCTGCAGGACTTTTCCCCCTCTGAGAAGTGGGTTTTTGCCATCGGCTTCACACTGGTGGTGAGTTCATTTCCACCTCAAAAAAAACCCGAAAACATTACTGAGCATGTGCAAACATTGTAACGCAGCTAAATACGAGTATAATGCACAGCATGCTGCACTTTCATTTAAAGTGCAGCGTTATACTCCAACACAAAGTGGGCACTGTGAACAGCCCATTGATTTTTCATTACTGTGAGTTGTTCTGCATTAGGGGCTGCTGTAACGTGCAACTTTAACGTCCTGATGTGAAAACAGCCTTATGAAGTAAAGGCTAGACTTCACAGGAGTGTCAGGAAATGTGCTGGGAGGAGGATTGAACACCATAGCAACATTACTGTGTGTGTGACTGCAAGATAGTGGTCCTCATGTCCAAAAAGAGGTTGCTTCCTGCCTCCTCCTGTTTATATTGCACCCTGGCCCAGGGAACCACCACCTTTTATCGACACCTTGTGGACATATGGTTTCCAGTTCTGGTCACCCAAGGTCATGCCCCCTTTTCGACTAAGCTATGCCCTGCTCTAAGGACCCTTGTTGCCCAGCAGAAAGCCCAATAAATGGCAGGAAAACAAAGGAACACACAAAGCCAACGGATTGCTGACCAGGAATATTGGTGTATGCCGTTGCAGGAATTCATTGTCTTCTTTTAGCCAGCTGCTCCCCCAGTCCTTCTGTTGATGGGAAGACACCAGAATTCATCGTTAGTATGAACCTGGCCAAGCGCTTGTGTGATGTCGCAAAGGATATGTGCTGCTTTGCTTCACTTGTTTTCATAATAAATTACATCCATCGACTACACCATTGAGAATCTGTTGCTAAGGATAAATTTAGCCTCCTGCTGTGTATAACGGGTTAATGGGATGAAATCACCCAGCTACAGGACAAGGTCAGATTAAAGAGGTGGAAGGAGATGATGGAGGAGGTGGTGACGTCAGGATGGGGAAAGTGTCTCCTCTCCCGTAGCCTGCCTGACGCTGCACAACGTCTCAACTGTAGACCCCCCCTCTCCTCACGTAATGCAATGTTCTGGAAGACGCCAAAATACGAGACTCTTCCTGGGCAAAGGCTGACCTACTGAAGGCACATCTCTATCCAATCATTGCTATTTAGGCCAGAGCTCTTCAAGAAAGATTAATCTGAGATGAAGAGATGTCACTACATTTCCAATATGCAATTTAACTAGGCCGCTGTCAGCTAGGAAAGCAATCTATTAATCCAGCTGGTGCACTTTTGGCCTGAACGATCCTGATTAGGTGTTTCTGCTCAACACAGAACAGAGAGAGCTTTTCTCCATCCACGCCCCATTTCTTGCAGAGTTAAATTTTGTATATGCATTTAATACAGTAGCACATTATGTCTGATTATGCAGTGTTTTTAAATGCCGTTTCAGCACAATTTTTATAGACATTAAAGTGGACCCAAACTCGTGCACAGCACACAATGTAAAGTCTTTATTCTACATACAGTTTGCTGAATAAATTCACTCCTTTGTGTTTGTTTAGTCAGATCAAACAGTCTAATTAGTTCTTAGCAGCTGTGAATAGACTGCAGGAGACCTCTGCCTAGGCAGCTTTCCATACAGTAAACACTGAAGCTTAAAGGAAACCCAAGTTAAGAGGGATGTGGAGGCGGACATGTTTATTTCCTTTTAAAGGAGACCAGAGACGAGAAAAAAAAAAGTTTTATACATACCTGGGGCTTGCTCCAGCCCCATGCGGACAGATTACTCCCACGTCGCTGTCCTCCGCTGCCTGCAGCTTCAGTACCGGGTCCCGTAACTTCCTCCAGTCGTGGCCGGTCTGTGCAAGAGGAAGTGCACCTTTCTATGTATCTCTTACGAAGCCCCAGGTATGTATTTAACTTTTTTTTTTTTCCGCCTCCGGTACACTTTAACCATTTCAGCCCGCGGGGATTTTTCACCTTATGCATCAGAGCAATTTTCACCTCCCATTCATTCGCTAATAACTTTATCACTACTTATCACAATTTATTGATCTATATCGTTTTTTCCGCCACTAATTAGGCTTTCTTTGGGTGGTACATTTTGCTAAGAATTATGTTTTTATAAATGCATTTTAACAGGATTAATAAGAAAAAAATAAAAAAAATTCATTATTTCTCAGTTTTCGGCCATTATAGCTTTAAAATAATCCATGCTACCATAATAAAACCTATGTATTTTATTTGCCCGCTTGTCTTGGTTATGACACCATTTAAATTTTGTCCCTATCACAATGTATGTCGCCAATATTTTATTTGGAAATAAAGGTGCATTTTTTCCGTTTTGCGTCCATCACTATTTACAAGCTTATAATTTAAAAAATGTTTGTAGTATACCCCCTTCAAATGCATATTTAAAAAGTTCAGACCCTTAGGTAACTATTTATGTCTTTTTTTTTTTTATTGTAATTTTTTTTTCCCATTAAAAATTGTATTTGGGTAATATTTTGGTGTGGGAAATAAACAGTTATTTTTATTATTTTATTATATGTGTAAATTGTAATGTAAAAAATATGTAGATGTAGTTTTACTATTTGGCCACAAGATGGCCTCCTTGAATGTTTTTTCTCCTCTTTGTGCTTCTCGCTAAGCGAGAAGTAAAATTTCCGCATCCCCCTTGTGCTTTCGCTAATCGGAAGCACAAGGGGGATGCGGAAATTTTTACGTGCAGAAAGACTGAAGCCTCTTGTAAGAGCACTTCGGTTTTTCTGCTGGGGACACGGATCGGTGATCGGGAACCATGTTCCCGTTCACTGATCCCAGGGCTACCGGGGGACACCACGGGGGCACGGAGGCTCGCCCGCGAGAGCGTGCCGAAGCGCGGCACCGCAGCAGAGCAGTCGCCCAGACGTGAGCTTCACGTCCGGGCAGCAGAAATTGTTAAATAATGTACATTACCTGCCTTTTTTACTGATTCTTGGCCTCTAATACTTAGAGGAACTTCAGCCTAAACAAAGATGCTGTCATTAAGTTACATTAGTTATGTTCATTAAAATAGATAGGTAATATAATCTCTTACCCACCCCGTTTTAAAAGAACAGGCAAAGCTTTGTGATTTCATGAGGCCAGCCATCTTTTTGGTGGAAAGGAGGTGACAGGGAGCATGAGACACAGTTCCAACTGTCCTGTGTCCTAATCGCTACTCCCAGCTACTAGGCAATGAGAACAACATCAGAAATCCCATCATGCTTTGCACAGCATTAGGGGAAAAATGCCCGGGCAGTTTTCTTTGATGGGGCGGAGCTTGGCTTCTGTGCAGCTAAAAATTAGGCTTGGGTAAGAAAAAGTTCTAATACTGTGAAACTGTTAAACATACACCAAGCCTTTTAAGTGCTGCCGGAGTAGATTTTTAGTAAAGAGGGTCACTTTAAGCCTTAGATCCTGAACATGCATGCAGATCAGACGTCTCTGACAACATTAGCTACATGCTTGTTTCAGGTGTGTGATGTAGACCCTACTAACCAAAAAGATCAGCAGGGCTGCCAGGCAACTGGTATTGTTTAAAGTGGACCTGAACTCAGAACTCCTCTCATCTCTGCTCTAAACGATACACAACAGCATAATAACCTTTAAACAAAAAAAAAACATTTCTTTGTTACAGCTGATACAAATCAATTTGCACAGTTTCTACTTCCTGATTCATGGAAGCAGTCATATTGTTTACAGCCAGTACTTTCAAATGGGCTTATCTGCCATAGGCAGTCATGTGACAAGGGAAAGATCAGATTACCTCTTGTGATTATACACAAAGGAGGGGAAATTAGACAGGCTAAACTCTCTAAATACATACAGGGTGCATTTCTCTACGTTTTCCTTCTGTCCTGTGCAAGAGTTCAGGTCCACTTTAGGGTCGCATTCACAGTGCCACGTTGCGGAGCTGCGTTATAAAGTCTTATAATGCAGCTTACCGCACTGCAATGCTACTCCTATGGCCCGTTCACAGTGCGGCGTTAAAGTTTCAGTAAAAAATGTTGCGTTGTGATAACTCACTGCTTGCAGTGCGTTACCTCTCGACGCAGACACGTTGTGACTTTAACGTCGCATTTAAACGCAACGTCCCACTGTGAATGTGACCTAAAAAGGAATAATATGGCAGTTTCCATCAGTCTCACACCTCGGGTTCCTTTTAACCCTTTCGGTGCTCCCTGCAGAATTTAAAGGGGAACTGAAGTAAGAGGTATACAGAGGCTGACATATTTATTTCCTTTTAATCAATACCAGTTGCCTGGCAGCCCTGCTGGTCTATTTCTCTGCAGTAGTATCTGAATAACACCAGAAACAAGCATGCAGCTAATCTTGTCAGATCAGACTTATAAGTCTGAACCACTGAAACACCTGATCTGCTGCATGCTTGTTCAGGGGCTATGGCTAATAGTATTACAGGCAGAGGATCAGCAGGGCTGCCAGGCAACTGGTATTGCTCGAAAGGAAATAAACATGGCAGCCTCCATATACCTCTCTCTTCAGTTCCCCTTTAAACCAAATTAAAACTTCAGGTTTTCTACCCCCGAAATGCCTAAAGTTGGCTTGGTTTAGACTGTCTGCGACTGCAGGCTTCTGACAGTCACTTAGTAGGAGATCATCTATGTATGGTATTAGTAAAGTAGGTATTTTACTTTTACTTTTTTTATCTTGCAAAAAGTATTTTTTTCAAAACTTTTTCATGTTTGAAGTAACTGAAAATAGTCTTCTCTTAAACGCAAATTTTAAAGTGGAACTCCAATCCTGTTCCGTTATAAACTCCCCTCTCCTTTTCAGTTCAAATATTTATATTGCAAAGATGAATGACAAACATTAGTCCTGCTTTTGTAAAGTACTTCTCCTTTGCCAGAAATAGTATTAACAGGCAGCCTAGCGTTAACTATTTCCTTCTGCATGCCTCATTTGCTGGCATCAGTCCATCCCAAACTGGCACTTCAGTTCCAGGTGGAAATTGGTGGATAAATCTTACACATCTTGGGAAACTGTGACGTCCATACAGGATTCCGTTCTCTGCTGCACACCCTTCATATAAATGACAAGGAAAGGTGAGAGAAGCCCTTTATAATGTGGGCGGAGCTGAGACTTCAGCCACAGAGATCTCGTTATTACATACGTAAAGGTGACACTCAGGAGAGCGATACCATCTGGCGGGGCCCATCAAGAAATGAAATACCAGTTTTAGGTGGACTGACCCTTTAATAAACCCCCTGCATTCTGTGGCGTGACAGTTCTAGTGATACTATAAATAAATATCGATTGGCTTTGTGTGTGTATACGTCACTGAGGCTCCCTGCCAACACAGCGATACATATATATGATGATTATTCTGTGACTGCACCATCTGTGTACCCTCCCCCTCCAGGATCCCCTCCCCCTCTTCTGCAGAGAAAGAGCCTTGTTATGTAATCACCCTGCAGTGTCATTCATGTTGTCCTGACCAAAGGATGGAGAGCACCTGTCATGTAGCTGTGGGTTACCGTGACACAGGCCTGGCTTGCCCACGCTGTGAACTCTGCGGGCCTGGTCTGAGCGGAAGATTACCAGGACAGCTGCAAGGAAAACTGGAGCAAACACGGAACAGCCAAATGCAACCCTTAGGGCATGAATTCTGCAGCAATCATGGAGAATTTCTGGAAATGGGTTCATTGCGATGATGGTGGCAATCATCATAAAGGGACATTGTAGTGAGAGACATATAGTGGCTGCCATATTTACTTCTAAACAATACCAGTTGCCTGGCAGCCCTGCTGATTTCTTTGGCTGCGGTAGTGTCTGAATCGCACACCTGAAACAAGCATGTGACAAATATAGCCAGACTTTTAACACAGCACCTGATGTTCATACACAGTCTGGGTTTGTGGCATAAAGGACAACTGAAGCGAGAGGGCTATGGAGGCTGCCATATTTATATCATCTTAAAGCAGACCTGAACTCAGATCGTCCTCTCTGCTCTAAAAGATAAGCAACAGCAGAATAGCCTTTTAAAGAAAACCATGTCCTGCAAACAATATGCAGTGTGTCTACTTCCTGCTTTCAATGTAAGCAGACGTAGGGTTAGCATCCTGTGTTTACAAATTGTCTGCTCTGCTGAGATTCCTGAGCTGACATAGCAGAGAGACCACATTACAGTTGTGATTAGTCACAGATGAGGGGTAATTAGATAAGCTAAACTCACACGGTGCATTTCTGTCTTTTTTTCCCTTCTGTCCTGTGCAAGGGTTCAGGGCCACTTTAAGCAATGCAAATTGCTTGGCTGTCCTGCTGATCCTCTGCCTCTAATACTTTTAGTCATATACCCTGAACCAAGCATGCAGATCAGATGTTTCTGACTGGATTTGCAACATGCTTGTCACAGGTTATTCAGACACTACTGATGAATGAAAGATCAGCACAGACAGCCAGGAAATTGGAATTGTTTAAAATGAAATAAATATAGCAGCCTCCATATCTCTCTCAGGCCCAGTGCACACCAAAAACCTCTAGCAGATCCGCAAAACGCTAGAGGTTTTTGAAGCAGATTTCAGGCCTGGAACCCACTACACAACGCTATCACTAATTGCAATCGCTAGCGTTTTGTATGAGCAGTTTATAAGCGATTTCTAGCGTTTTAAAGTCTGATTGGTCCTTTAATTTTTTTTTTATTTTGTTACAGTGTACATTAACTTTAAAACGCTAGCAAAATTGCACCGTGCAAGCTTTGATGGGCGATTACGCCAGTGATTATATACTTTACATTGAAGCGCTAATGCTAACAAAATGCTGCATGTCCTGCGCTTGTGATTTTGGGAATCGCAAACGCTCCAGTGGAAGTTGGCACATCCGTTAACATTAGCTGAGCGTTTTTGGAAATAGCTAGCGTTTTCAAGCACTCCCTAAGGGCTCTTTCACACCAGAGCCCTTTTTCAGCATTTTAACGCAAAGTCTATACTTTGCGTTAACCAAGGTAAAAGGAAAGTCCATAGACTTTCATTTTACCTTTCACACCCGACGCTGCGTTTCGATGCGTTGCGGTACGACGCATTTATCGTCGGGAATCGGGGTGTCCCCGTCGGGATAATTGATACTACCGCCGGTACTCAGCGTCGCACCGCAGATTCTCGACGACACGCCGCAACGCCTGCAGGAGCCGTTCTCCTGCACGCCTTGTAATGTGTAACCGGCCTAAAAAATGCTCAGAAAAGCGCTCTTGTGGGTTCCAGCCCTGTGAGCGATTCTAGGCATGTTTAGAGAGGTTTTCATGCCTAGCGTTTTTGGAAGCCTTTTTGTGTAGCAGATTAATAATATTGTTACAATAAAAGCTGTTACTGAACAGCTAATGTAACAAAAACGCCCGGAAAACAGCTCTGATGTAGCGTTTTTCAGAGCAGTTTGAGCTTTTCCTATACTTTACATTGAGGCAGAAACGCATCTGCAAACCGCAAAAGTGCTGAAGGGTTCACGTTTGCGGTTTGCTAAAGACCTCAAACCGCTGGGGTGCACCATCCCATTGAAATACATTAGCCAAGCGTTTTCACAGGCGGAAGCGGTTTGCGGAACGCTTCAAAAACCGCTCGGTGTGCACCAGGCCTCACTTCCGGTGTCCTATATCCTCCCTGGCGGTATGGACAAGCCTAACACATCTGGGGGGAAATAGTTGAAAACGTTATGGAGGAAACAGGTCGACCAGCAGCTCTGAGGCAGGTTTCTGTTTTTTTCACATGCATTTTTTGCATTAACATTTGGTTTCTTATGCGAATTTTCGCATCCTCTGGAAGCCTGCATGTGAAAATTTGCAGAATGCAAATTTTAATGCGAAAAATTGCACATTTTCTGCTAAAAGAGGTGAAGAGTGGGGAATTTTTGGCCCGACATAAAGGGGAAATTAAATTAAATTTTATTTTTTTGACATGACTTTGTGTTTGAAACTTTTATTATACTCATAGGGCTTGATTCACAAAGTGGTGCTAACCTACTTAGCACCTCTAAAGTCTTTAGACGTGCTAACCAGGGTGCTAAGTAGGTTAGCACCAGATTTCTCAATCAGATCGCGCACAAAGTTTTGCGCGCGCAAAGTCCTATGTGCGTGCTAAGTCCCATAGGCTTTAATGGGCACTTCGCGCGTAGTGCCTTGTGCTCTCTGCAGTGCGCGCATAAAGTTTTACACGCGAAAAGCTCGTTTAGACGTGCTAAGGGGGTTTTCACAGGCGTGCTAACAATTAGCACCGCTTTGTGAATCAAGCCCATAATGTATGCTAGACCCTTGCTTGGCACATTTTGGTAAGTTACATACAAAACCAGTAGAAATTCTACACTAGAAAGGTTAAAGAGGAACTGTAGTGAAAATAACCTAATTTTTAAAATTGCTTTTTTTTATTTATTTTTTTCTATATTCATTTATATATTATTTAGTCAGTGTTTGCCTGTTGCATCATTTTTCCTCTCCCTGATTTACATTCTGATATTTATTACTGGTGATGACATCTTTAGTTCTGCCAGGTGATCTGTACGGAATGTTTGTTTCCTAAAGCCCCGTTCACACTGCATGCGTTGCTGTCCGGATTTCGCCAACGCGTGCAGGAGGCCGACACGCACGGCATCAGACAGTGCACAGACTGCACTGTCTGATGTTCACACTGCATGCGTTCTGGACCAGTGCGGCCTGGGAACGCATGCTGCACGCATTTTTTACCAAAACGCGCGGCTGACGGGCATCTGCGTCTCATGATGTGAATGTGGTCTGAGAGTTCTATACACAGAATAAGAGGCTGCTTGCTTGGCAGTTGGAATAAGCCATTGTTTCCCACAATGCAATGAGATTCACAGACAGCAAACTGTCAGGACCATGGTCATGACATCACACTGTAGGAGGGGTTTCACCACAATATCAGCCACACAGTCCCCCTGATGATCTATTTGAGAAAAGGTAAAGATTTATCATGGGAAAGGGGGTATCAGCTACTGATGGGGATGAAGTTCAATCCTGGGTTAAAGTTCCTCTTCTTGAGTATCTATAAAAATTCATTGGGAAATTAGTATATGGATTGGTTAGCTGCACATGTACAAACTGTGATGTGAAGGACAGACCTGATATTTACCTGCACATTTGACTTGGTTGTTTCTATTTGCTTACTGATAGTGATTTCAGCTGCAGATCAGACAATCAAATCTTTTTGAGCAGTTTGTTCCTCAATAAGAAATAAATAAAGGCTTTGATGTACAGACTCAGGCTTCACTGGTAAAGGGAGATTAAGAAATATGTAGATAGAGCCAGGGGCGTAACTAGATCCCACCGGGCCCCCCTGCAGAATTTCTGAGCGGGCCCCCCCTTCAACCCGGAAGGAGGAAGTGTTTGAAGTCACGTGAGCGCCGAGTGGAATGCATCGTGGGAGGCGCCGAGGGACGGCCGGAGAAGACGTCAGAAGGGTAAGCTTGATCCTCCGCCCAGCCCGCACAGCACAGCAGTACTGGGTGTCATCCGGATAACTACTATCCGGATCACCCGAAGATTGCCCGCCGCTGCCCAGACACTGCCCGGACTTAGATTTAAGGCGGAGGGGAGCGCAGAGGGGAGAGCCCCGAGGTGAGGGAGGGGGGGGGACCTTCCCCCCTCCCCGCCGAATTGCTGCATGGCTTTCCCCTCATGCTGCATCCCCTCCAACCCCCACAAAACGGCCCCGAGCGGGCCCCAGGGGGGCCGCCCCCCCCCCCCCCCCCCGCGGGTGCAGGGGCTGCAGGCCCTATTGTTACGCCAGTGGATAGAGCTAGCTTTATATTCGACTTTATGTCTATACTTACTTTCAATATGGACATGGTAGTGTGTGTAAATGTCTTTAGAAGACAACTGATATTGAACTAGTTCAGTTTAATGTAAAGTTTGCTATCACTTGCCAGACTGTGTTTGTGTGATATGCAGTGTTTCACACCTGTAAACAGATCAGACAGTTTAAGATCTGGTTCCAGGAGCATGATAGGACTAGTTCTATTATGATGGGAGTGGAAACATGAAGCTGTAGCCACATGATCTCTGATTCCTGAAGAGTGTTGTGCCTAAAAAGCATCAGTTCTTGGTTTCATCATTAATAGTTCATTGTGAACTTCACAAACTGGTTTTCTACCGCAGAGCAGGTGAACACAAACATAAGATTGCCATGCGCAGTGCCAAGCACTGACAGGGATGGTATCATTGGAATCTGGAACAGTGCAGACTCACTCTATGAAATGACTAGTCAATCTTCACCACCTGGCTTTCTTGGTAGATGCCAGAAGAACACTACCTGCTCATAGGCATAATGCAAACTGTGAAGCTTGATGGTGGATGAATAATGGTTTGGGGCTATTTCTCATGGATTGAGCAGCTAAGCCTCTTCATTTTACTAAAGGAGAACATTAATGCTTCTGTATATTATGACATTCTAGAAGACTTCCAACATTGCAGAAACAGCTGAGGAAGAGCCTTTTCTGTTAAAGTGAATGTTTACCAACTTAACAATAAAAAAGTCAGATACTCACCTAAGGAGAGAGAAGGCTCGGTCCTAATGAGCCTTCCCTCTACTCTCCCGGTGCCTGGTCCCGCGCAGGATCCCCCGTGGCAGTATTCGACCAGTTCGGTCAAATACTGGCACTTCCGCAGCCGAAGGGAGCATTCGGAAGCCTTCGGGAGCACTCGGGCTCCCGAAGACGGGCCGCTCCATACTACGCATGCGCGAGCGCCCTCTATGACGCACTCGCGCGTGCGTAGTATGGAGCGGCCCGTCTTCGGAAGCCTGAGTGCTCCCGAAGACCTCCGAAGTCCCTGCGGCGGTGGACGCGAACGGGGGAGCCAGCGCAGCACCGAGGGCACCGGGAGAGGACCTCATTAGGACCGAGCCTTCCCTCTCCTTAGGTGAGTATCTGACTTTTTTATTTTTAAATTGGTAAACACTGGCTTTAAGGACAACAATGTCCCTGTGCAGATAGCCAGGTCCATAGAGAATTGTATCTGGTGTGGAAAAACTGGTCTAGCTGCACTAAACTCAGCCCTGAATTGCATCCAATACGTTCACAGTAAATTGGAGCTCTGACTGTGAACCAGATCCCATCCCCCGACGTCTGTGTGTGACTTCATCGCCACTCTTGTGTCTGATTGGGAGAAAAATCCTGCAGCCATTTGCCAGAATCTAATGGAAGCCTTCCAAGAAAAGAAGAGGCTATTACAATAAGGAACAAGGCAGAGCCACAGTTTCCTGATAACGTATTCAGAAAGCATGTATAGGGATGGAGAGCCTCTGCCCACATACTTTGTCTCTGTAGAGTGAGCACTGGTCTCCTCCTGTTAGTTGCTATGAATTAGAGTGTCAGCTCCTTAAGACGTAGGCCTTCCCCTCCTGTGTCCTCATCTGTCAGTGCCCTGACATCTATTTCCCACACAACTTCCTCTCCCCTGTCAGCTGCTTTCAGATAAAACTACTCACACTGACTGCAATAATGACTTCCACATACATAGGCTACAAGAGTCCAGATGGCACAGATGTGGCTGGGTGTACATGACACCAAAAATACCTCATACTGTCCGTAGAGGGATGCTACAGCGAAAAATTGTAAAATGTAAAATATGTGCAAACATATAAAAATAAGAAGTACATTTTTGTCCAGAGTAAAATGAGCCATAAATTACTTTTCTCGTATGTTGCTGTCATTTACAGTAGGTAGTAGAAATCTAACAGAAGCAACAGGTTTTGGACTAGTCCATCTCTTTATAGGGGACTCTCAGGGATATATTTATTTTCAAAAGCACTTAGTGAATGGCAGTTGCTCTGTCCAACTGCCAAAAAACTGTGTAGCGAGCAGGGAAGCTGGCCAGCATCATTGTTTAAATAATTTTTAGGGAATTTCTTTATAAAGAATAAAAGCCTTGCTGAGAATCCCCTATGAAGAGATGGACTAGTCCAAAACCTGTCGGTTCTGTCAGATTTCTACTGCCTACTGTAAGTGACAGTAACATAGGAGAAAAGTAATTTATGGCTCATTTTACTCTGGAAAAAACGTACTTCTTATTTGTATATGTTTGCACATATTTTAAATTTTACAGTTTTTCGCTGTAGTGCCCCTTTAATCCATGGCAGAGAACATGTAAAGCTATAGGGTCCTGATAGCATCACAATGCTGTCCAGTTTCTGCAGAGCACATCAAAGCTATAGGCTTCAGATATCATCACACTACTCTTATACTGGGTACACATGATGCGTTTTTTTGGTCGATTTTCCATCCGATCGATTTCCGATTTGATTCTGTTATCTTTTCTTATCTATTTCCATTCACTTCTATGATAAATCGATCAGAAAAACGATCTACAATAAGATCGGACATGTCGGAAATGATCTATCGAACCATCTATCTAACACAAAATTGTATGGTGTGTACCTAGCATTACATAGGGTCCTTAGGCCATCACACTACCCTCCACACACTGCAGATCACACTCAGGATGTAGGGTCCATAGACAATCACACCACCCTCCACACACTGCAGAGCATGCTCAGGATGTAGGGTCCTTAGGCCATCACACTACCCTCCACACACTGCAGAGCACACTCAGGATGTAGGGTCCATAGACAATCACACCACCCTCCACACACTGCAGAGCATGCTCAGGATGTAGGGTCCTTAGGCCATCACACTACCCTCCACACACTGCAGAGCACACTCAGGATGTAGGGTCCATAGACAATCACACCACCCTCCACACACTGCAGAGCATGCTCAGGATGTAGGATCCATAGACCATCACACCACCCTCCATACACTGCAGAGCATGCTCAGGATGTAGGGTCCATAGACCATCACACCACCCTCCACACACTGCAGAACACACTCAGGATGTAGGGTACATAGACCATCACACCACCCTCCACACACTGCAGAGCATGCTCAGGATGTAGGGTCCATAGACCATCACACTACCCTCCACACACTGCAGAGCACACTCAGGATGTAGGGTCCATAGAACATCACACTACCCTCCACACACTGCAGAGCACACTCAGGGTCTAGGGTCCATAGACCATCACTCCACCCTCCATACACTGCAGAGCACACTCAGGATGTAGGGTCCATAGACCATCACACCACCCTCCACACACTGCAGAGCACACTCAGGATGTAGGGTCCATAGACCATCACACTCCCCTCCACACACTGCAGAGCATGCTCAGGATGTAGGGTCCATAGACCATCACACTCCCCTCCACACACTGCAGAGCATGCTCAGGATGTAGGGTCCATAGACCATCGCACTACCCTCCATACACTGCAGAGCACACTCAGGGTCTAGGGTCCATAGACCATCACACCACCCTCCATACACTGCAGACCACACTCAGGTTCTAGGGTTCATAGACCATCGCAATACCCTCCACACACTGCAGAGCACACTCAGGATGTAGGGTTCATAGACCATCGCAATACCCTCCATACACTGCAGAGCACACTCAGGATCTAGGGTCTATATACCCTCCACACAATGCAGAGCACACACCAAGCTATAAGGACCATACTGCTACACTACCTTCAGACACTGCAAAGCACACACCAAGCTATAAGGTCCATATAGCACCACACTACCCTTCTGCCACTGTAGAGCACACCCCGTATATAGGGTCCATATACCCTAACACTACCATCCACACACTGCCGTAGACCATCACAATGCCATCCACAAACTACAGAGCACACTCAGGATTTTGGATCTACAGGGAGTGCAGAATTATTAGGCAAGTTGTATTTTTGAGGAATAATTTTATTATTGAACAACAACCATGTTCTCAATTAACCCAAAAAACTCATTATTATCAAAGCTGAATATTTTTGAAAGTAGTTTTTAGTTTGTTTTTAGTTTTAGCTATTTTAGGGGGATATCTGTGTGTGCAGGTGACTATTACTGTGCATAATTATTAGGCAACTTAACAAAAAACAAATATATACCCATTTCAATTATTTATTTTTACCAGGGAAACGAATATAACATCTCAACATTCACAAATGTACATTTCTGACATTCAAAAACAAATCAGTGACCAATATAGCCACCTTTCTTTGCAAGGACACTCAAAAGCCTGCCATCCATGGATTCTGTCAGTGTTTTGATCTGTTCACCATCAACATTGCGTGCAGCAGCAACCACAGCCTCCCAGACACTGTTTAGAGAGGTGTACTGTTTTCCCTCCTTGTAAATCTCACATTTTATGATGGACCACAGGTTCTCAATGGGGTTCAGATCAGGTGAACAAGGAGGCCATGTCATTAGTTTTTCTTCTTTTATACCCTTTCTTGCCAGCCACGCTGTGGAGTACTTGGACACGTGTGATGGAGCATTGTCCTGCATGAAAATCATGTTTTTCTTGAAGGATGCAGACTTCTTCCTGTACCACTGCTTGAAGAAGGTGTCTCCCATTAACTGGCAGTAGGACTGGGAGTTGAGCTTGACTCCATCCTCAACCCGAAAAGGCCCCACAAGCTCATCTTTGATGATACCAGCCCAAACCAGTACTTCACCTCCACCTTGCTGGCGTCTGAGTCGGACTGGAGCTCTCTGCCCTTTACCAATCCAGCCACGGGCCCATCCATCTGGCCCATCAAGACTCACTCTCATTTCATCAGTCCAAAAAACCTTAGAAAAATCAGTCTTGAGATATTTTTTGGCCCAGTCTTGACGTTTCAGCTTGTGTGTCTTGTTCAGTGGTGGTCGTCTTTCAGCCTTTCTTACCTTGGCCATGTCTCTGAGTATTGCACACCTTGTGCTTTTGGGCACTCCAGTGATGTTGCAGCTCTGAAATATGGCCAAACTGGTGGCAAGTGGCATCTTGGCAGCTGCATGCTTGACTTTTCTCAGTTCATGGGCAGTTATTTTGCGCCTTGGTTTTTCCACAAGCTTCTTGCGACCCTGTTGACTATTTTGAATGAAACGCTTGATTGTTCGATGATCACGCTTCAGAAGCTTTGCAATTTTAAGAGTGCTGCATCCCTCTGCAAGATATCTCACTATTTTTGACTTTTCTGAGCCTGTCAAGTCCTTCTTTTGACCCATTTTGCCAAAGGAAAGGAAGTTGCTTGATAATTATGCACACCTGATATAGGGTGTTGATGTCATTAGACCACATCCCTTCTCATTACAGAGATGCTTATCACCTAATATGCTTAATTGGTAGTAGGCTTTCGAGCCTATACAGCTTGGAGTAAGACAACATGCATAAAGAGGAAGATGTGGTCAAAATACTCATTTGCCTAATTATTCTGCACTCCCTGTATATACCCTCCACACACTGCAGAGCACACACCAAGCTATAGGGACCATATACCACTACACTTCCCTTCAGACACTGCAAAGCACACACCATGCTATAGGGATCATATAGCATCATACTACCCCTCTGTCACTGCAGAGCACACCCAGTTTATAAGATCCATATACCCTAACACTACCATCCACACACTGCAGAGCACACACAAAGCCATAGGGACCATATACAGGAAAATTAATACTTACCTATCGGAAATGTTCCTTTCCTGGTGAAATTCCATGGCAGCATACTATACTATGAGTTCCGGCCCCGCCCCCTAACCCCATTGGACACCATGACTACGTTTTTTGTTAGGACATAGACCCACCATTCTAATAACTATAGTCCTCCCCGACAATTGGGTGGGGCCGTATGCTGCCATGGAATTGCACCAGGAAAGGAACATTTTCGATAGGTAAGTATTCATTTTCCTGTTTCCCTGGTGCTTCCATGGCAGCATACTATACTATACTATGGGATCTAACTAGACAAGAACAAGTCAGGGAGGGAATGCATAACACTATTTATTTAAAGAGTAGAAGCAGCATTAACCACTTCACCACTGAGGGGTTTTACCCCCTGAGCACCAGAGCAATTTTCACCTTTCAGCGCTCCTTCCATTCATTCGTCTATAACTTTATCATTACTTATCGCAATGAAATGAACCGGAAGCTTGGAGGAAGTATAAGGAGGCTGGACACGTGAGTTTTTTCTCACAATGATTGCGCTGCCCATAGGAGAGCAGCTGATCATTGCGGGGCTTAGATCAACGAACGGGAATGGATTTTCCCGTTCATTGATCTCTGGGCGAGCGGGCGGCGGCGTGTTTACTAGCGGCAGGCGGCGTGTTTACGAGCGGGAGCGCGGGCAGCATCGGGAACGCGGAAAGTACGTGTTTCTCCGTCCCTGGTTGTTAAAGGATGGAAAAAGGGGCGGAGAAATACGTACGCGCGGGGGTAAACTGGTTAATAATAGAACGACCAACAACAGAAGAAGTAAGCAAGGATGGATCAATTCTATAATGTTCAATGAAGGTATTAAATTAAGACCATCCCGCAGGTTTGCAAATGGTTGACATCAATACTCCAGCATAAGATGCCCATGAAGAAGCCATGCTTCGGGTAGAGTGGGCAGAAGGTTGTGCGGGCAGAGTAAGCCCTTTTGCGTTGTATGCTTTGGAAATTACAGTCCGGATCCATGAAACAATGGTTCTTGCTGAAGCTTCCATACCTTTCCTGCCACCTGAAGGAATAAGTAGTAAATGTTCCGACTTTCTGAAGGTTTCTGAAATAGAGAGATATCTTCTTAACAAAGACACCAAGTCCAGAGGATGCTCTCTTGATAGAACACAATGTAAGGATCTTTGTATCCTAAAGCATGCAGTTCCGACACCCTTCTTGCTGATGTTATGGCTAACAGAAAAGCTAATTTGTAAGTTAGATTAGTAGTTGAACAAGAATCTAAAGGGCAAAAAGGAGAAGCACTTACGTATTCTAATACTACTGGTAAGTCCCACTTTGGATAAATATTCTTTTTCGGTGGATAATTTTCAGGGTAGCCTTCAGAAACTGCTGTATCAGTTTCAGGATTAAAGGGAACCAGAGAGGAACCTTATCTTAAAAAATGAAAAAGCAGTTATACATACCTGGGGCTTCCTCCAGCCCCATACGCTCTGATCGATCCCACGCCGCTGTCCTCCGCTGCCCGCAACTACGAGAACGGGCTCTCGTCGCTGACGTCATCGGAACCGGGCTATGCAGGAGAAGTGCGCCCTCTACGTATCCATACACTCCTGCAGAGATACGCAAAGAGCGCACCTCTGCTACGCTTAGACTGGCTCCGACTGACGGATCAGCGTGGAGCCGGTTCATACAAGAGGTGAGATGGCCACGGCTGGAGAAGAGCGTCTACTGCCAACGATGTAGGACATGGGTTCCGTGAGTAGAAGAGAGGGAGCTTGTGATTCTGAGCTGAAGCAAATAAGTCCACTGTTGAATTCCCCAACTGGTGTTTCAACTGGAGGAATACTTTCTGATCCAGAGATCATTGTTGTCTAGTATATCCTTGATAGATAATCCGCCTTTACATTGAGACGCCCCGGCACATAGATTGCTTTGAGATATAACCGGTCCCTCTCCGCCCAGGCAAGAAGAGATGCTACTTCCTGGGCTAAAATTCTACTGTGCGTTCCTCCCTGGTTCTCAATATAAGCCACTGCCGTTGTGTTGTCCGACTAGACACACACGGCTTTCCCCTTCAGAAGATGAGCGAAGGCTTGCAAGGCTAGCTGAACTGCTCGCAATTCTAAGAGATTGGAACTCTTTGAGGCAGGGTGAGATGGCCAACGGGCTTGCACCATTTGATCTTGGTACCATGCCCCCAACCGAATAAGCTGGCATCTGTTGTCACAAATTCCCACTGTATTGGCAGTAAGGAGAAACCTGTTAGAAGATGTTTCTCTTCCGAATCTATTCTCTTCTCTAACATATCTTTGAAAGTTGCAGCATTATCTCTGGGAAGGGTAATATGCTTCACTAGACGAATTACTGACGTGTCAACAGCCGGTGGGTTGTCCAATGACTTTGTGTCCTCCGAGTGTAAAGGATATAACTTCAACATGCAATTATTCAATGGTTATTCAATGGGGGATTTTTTTTTCCAACTTTTCCCATTCTTCTTTAATGACTTCTGATATTTCTGTCATAGGGAAAGCTGTCACTTTCTTTTTAAGGTGAGTATAGTACTCTTTATGTTTTATTAGTGCTAGTAGAAGGTTCCTGTTCATCGTCTGAGCTTTCCCACTCAATAGCTTCACGTACTGCTTGTACGTATGGTTGAACTAATGCAAAGTCAAATCCAGCAGCAATTTCTTCCATATCCATATTTCCTGAAGATTGTGTCTGTTCCGTGACTGTGTTTTGTGAGGGTAATGTTGCGATATAGTCCCTCATTGATTCCTGAACCGCTGCTTTAATCATTTCTGAGACATCCATTGGTATTTGTTCAGTTTCTCTTGCCATTTCAGAGAAGCATCTTTTGCATACGTTTTTACCCGCATAGCCTCCCTATCACAGGCCCAACACAGGCCCAACATCTCTTTATTTGTTCCGGATCACGTGTATGTCCCCTAGGGGACCTGCTTCTGTCTCTTTGCGATGATGGTGATCTAACAGTCTTGTCCTCAGACTTTGATTTCTTCTTGTCTTTATGTTTCCTGCGACTAAGCAGAAAAAATTGAAATTAAAATATTAAAGTGCCTTCAGGGTTCAAAAACCTACCTGTATAACCCCTACCTGGAACCCTCTGGTTGGTCTGCTGTAGATGCTGAGGGCCCCGTGGTTAAGGCTAAATTAGCTGCAGAATGAAAATAGGAAGGTTAGAGAAATAGAGACCTAAGAGTACCATCCCTAATGTCCCTAGGTACTAACACCCTTTAGCCTCCACAGATGGTGTGTCCGGCTCGGAGCTCACTTCCATGCTGGCCATAATGTTCCCAGACGCTGTGAACATGTGACAAGTGTGAGCTCCCGAGCCGACTGGCTTATATACCCCTCTCACATGCAGCTTCCGGTTTTCGCACCGCGTCACTTCCGGTTGCCGTGCCTCCACCAACCAGAACGCCCAGATCCGCTGGAACACATGTTGCAGACCGGAAGTTCGGATGGCACGCACGTCAGGAAGCCTTTGCCTACCGGAAACACCAGCTCGTACAGAGAGGAGTTGCGAAGAGAAAATAAGTGAGAACGGGTCCCTCAGCTGACAACCTTAGCATATTTAATGCTTTAAGAATAACTATGTGGACAGGAGCACACCAGGTTATTTAAACCTATAAGACCAGCAGCCTCCACTTCCCCCTCCAGACCAACAGATACAGGGGGAGTCCCAAACTAGTTTATAGTTTTACGGGACAAGAATAAAGCAAAAAATAGGCACACCCGCTGTAAATACAGCGCAGTAGGGGTCAAAAAAGGAAAAAGTCTAAGGCAAATCTTGCCTGACAGTCCTACCAGATCCTATGAGGTAAAGTGATCGAGGAAAAAAGAAAGACTGGGGGGGCCGGCTTCAGCTAAAATTTATAATAGTTATGGTCCTATGGGGTAGAGTGGGCGGGGCAACTACCCAGGTGTGATGACATTAACCACTTGCCGACCGCCCACAGCCGATGGGCGGCGGCAAAGTGGACGCCGAAAGAACCGCAATACGCCCAAGGGCGTTGCGTCCTTTCGGCATGCTGGGGGAGCACGCTTCCCCCGGCAACTGGCTCTGCCCACCCGCGACGACAACCCGCCGGCCGTTCGGAAGCGCCGGCGGGTTGTTAACCCCGCGATCGCCGCTACAAAGTGTATAATACACTTTGTAATGTATACAAAGTGCATTATACCGAGGGACCACCAGGGCAGGCTGCAGCCACCCTAGTCTGCACCCAAACACACTGATCTGCCCCCCCCGCCCCCTGATCGCCCACAGCACCCCTCAGACCCCCCCGCCCACCCCCCAGACCACTGTTTGCACCCAATCACCCCCCTAATAACCCATCAATCACTCCCTGTCACTATCTGTCAACGCTATTTTTTTTAAAATTCCCTAAACTGCTCCCTGGGGACTCCTGATCACCCCCCCCCCACCCCTCAGATTCTCCCCAGACCCCCCCCCCCACCTGTGTGCTGTATGCATCTATCCCCCCTGATCACCTGTCAATCACCTGTCAATCACCCGTCAATCACCCATCAATCACCCCCTGTCACTGCCACCCAACAATCAGCCCCGAACCTGCCCCTTGCGGGCAATCTGATCACCCACCCACACCATTAGATCGCCCGCAAACCCGCCGTCACATCACCTCCCAAGTGTATTGTTTACATCTGTTCTCTTCTCTAAACACCCACTAATTACCCATCAATCACCCATCAATCATCCCCTATCACCACCTGTCACTGTTACCTATCAGATCAGACCCTAATCTGCCCCTTGCGGGCACCCAATCACCCACCCACATGCTCAGATTGCCCTCAGACCCCCCCCCTTATCAATTCTCCAGTGCATTATTTACATCTGTTCTTCCCTGTAATAACCCACTGATCACCTGTCAATCACCTGCCAAACACCTATCACCCATCAGTCACCCCCTGTCACTGCCACCCATCAATCAGCCCCTAACCTGCCCCTTGCGGGCAATCTGATCACCCACACCATTAGATCGCCCGCAAACTCGCAGTCAGATCACCTCCCAAGTGTATTGTTTACATCTGTTCTCTCCTCTAAACACCCACTAATTACCCATCAATCACCCCCTGTCACCACCTGTCACTGCTACCCATCAGATTAGACCCCTATCTGCCCCTAGGGCACCCAATCACCCGCCCACACCCTCAGACCCCAGCCCTGATCACCTCGCCAGCGCATTGCTTGCATCTATTCCCCCCACTAATCACACCTTGAGACACCCATCAATCACCTCCTGTCACCACCTGTCACCCCCTAGCAGACCTACCCATCAGATCAGGCCCTAATTTGCCCCATGTGGGCTCCTGATCACTCGGCCAAACCCTCAGATCCCCCTCAGACCCCCTTCCGATCACCTCCCCAGTGCAATGATTGCATCTATTTTCCCCTCTAACCACCCCCTGAGACACCCATCAATCACCTCCTGTCACCCCCCTAGCACTCCTATCCATCAGATCAGGCACAATACAACCTGTCATCTAAAAGGCCACCCTGCTTATGACAGGTTCCACAAAATTCACCCCCTCATAGACCACCTGTCATCAAAATTTGCAGGTGCTTATACCCCTGAACAGTCATTTTGAGACATTTGATTTCCAGACTACTCACGGTTTTGGGCCCGTAAAATGCCAGGGCAGTATAGGAACCCCACAAGTGACCCCATTTTAGAAAAAAGACACCCCAAGGTAATCTGTTAGGTGTATGACGAGTTCATAGAAGATTTTATTTTTTGTCAAAAGTTAGCGGAAATTGATTTTTATTATTTTTTCACAAAGTGTCATTTTTCACTAACTTGTGACAAAAAATAAAATCTTCTATGAACTCACCATACACCTAACGGAATACCTTGGGGTGTCTTCTTTCTAAAATGGGGTCACTTGTGGGGTTCCTATACTGCCCTGGCATTTTAGGGGCCCTAAACCGTGAGGAGTAGTCTAGAGAACAAATGCCTCAAAATGACCTGTGAATAGGACGTTGGGCCCCTTAGCGCACCTAGGCTGCAAAAAAGTGTCACACATGTGGTATCACCGTACTCAGGAGAAGTAGTATAATGTGTTTTGGGGTGTATTTTTACACATACCCATGCTGGGTGGGAGAAATCTCTCTGTAAATGGACAATTGTATGTAAAAAGAAATCTAAACATTGTCATTTACAGAGATATTTCTCCCACCCAAGGTATTCAGAGAAGAGCATAGTGAGTCCGGGGGAAGATTTCATTTTTTTTTGGTCGCAAGTTAGAAGAAATGGAAACTTTTTTTTTTTCACAAAGTATCATTTTCCGCTAACTTGTGACAAAAAATAAAATCTTCTATGAACTTACCATGCCTCTCAGTGAATACTTTGGAATGTCTCCTTTCCAAAATGGGGTCATTTGGGGGGTATTTATACTATCCTGGAATTTTAGCACCTCATGAAACATGACAGGTGGTCAGAAAAGTCTGAGATACTTCAAAATGGGAAAATTCACTTTTGGCACCATAGTTTGTAAACGCTATAACTTTTACCCAATCCAATAAATATACACTGAATGTTTTTTTTTTTTTCAAAGACATGTAGCAGAATACCTTTCGCGCTCAAATGTATAGAAAATTTTACTTTATTTGAAAAATGTCAGCACAGAAAGTTAAAAAAGTCATTTTTTTGACAAAATTCATGTTTTTTTGATGAATATAATAAAAACTAAAACTCGCAGTATCAATCAAATAGCACCAAAAGAAAGCTGTATTAGTGACAAGAAAAGGAGGTAAAATTCATTTAGGTGGTAGGTTGTATGACCGAGCAATAAACCGTGAAAGCTGCAGTGGTCTGAATGGAGAAAAAGGCTCTGGTCCTTAAAGGAAAACTTAAGTCAAAAATAAAAAATGCCATTTACTCACCCGGGGCATCCCTCAGCCCCCCGAAGCTGGATGGTGCCCTCGCAGCCCCGCTCCGATCGTCCTGTCCCCGCCGGCGGCTACTTCCGGGTTCAGCGACAGCCGCCGACAGGCTAGGATCGCGGCTGATTTTCCGCGTTCCCAGCCGCTATATCACCATCTATGCTGCTATAGCGTATATATACGCTATAGCAGCATAGAGGGTGATATAGCGGCTGGGAACGCGGAAAATCAGCCGCGTTCCCAGCCTGTTGGCGGCTGTCGCCGAACCCGGAAGTAGCCGCCGGCGGGAACAGGAGGATCGGAGCGGGGCTGCGAGGGCACCATCCAGCTTCGGGGGGCTGAGGGATGCCCCGGGTGAGTAAATGTCGTTTTTTATTTTTGACTTAAGTTTTCCTTTAAGGGGTAGAAAGACTGTGGTCCTCAAGTGGTTAAGCATAGGGAAATACGATTTGTGTGCAAAGTTCTGTGGGACAGATTTATCAAAGCATTACCGAGTTTTTTCTTCTTAATCTGTTCTAACCAGCAGTGAGAACAGTTCTCTGCATGATAATAAGAACCTTCTTAAATCCTAGGTTATGGTGGCAGTTTAGCATGAATTTCTAGAGCTGCACTACAGTTAAGAAAAGTGCAAATCCATCCCAAAACTGGTGCAGATATAGGGCCTGTACACACTGCTGCGCTTGCGTTGCGTTTTTAAAAACGCATGCGTTTTTAAAAACGCAAGGTCTTTTGAAAAAGAATGAAAATCGTGATGACTTGTACACACTGGTACGATGCGTTTTTAAAAAAACGCATACGCAGTGCCTGCTGCGCTTTTTTAAGCGCAGCGCATGAAAAACGCATTAAAAACGCATGCGCGTTTTTGCCTGCGTTTTTCAGAAGTCAGTATCACAGAAGACTCTGCAATCTCCTGATTCCTGTTGAAATGTAAACTAGAAAAAAAACAAAGGATTCTTTAGCCAATCAGCAATTACAAGAAAAACGCAAACGCACAAAAAACGCAGGCAAAAGCGCATGCGTTTTTAAAACTACAGGCACTTTAAAAACGCATGCGCTTGCGATTTTGCTTGCGTTTTTCAGTGTGTACAGGCCCTAAGAAGTGCTTGATAGCAGTTCTACAGATGTAGAACTGCAGGCTAGAAATGATTTCTCCCTCCTGCTGAATTCCTCCTCAGAGCCTGCTGCTATCAATACAGCAGGTGTGTTGGTTACCTCAGCAACAGCAATTCCCCTCACACACTGCACTGTCTGAGGCCCAGTGCACACTAAAAACTTCTAGAAGATCTGCAAAATGCTAGAGGTTTTTGAAGCAGATTTCAGAGCAATTCTAGGCATGTTTAGAGACATTTTCTAAACATGCCTAGCGTTTTTTGGAGCGTTTTTGTGTAGCAGATTTCAAATATTGTTACATTAAAGCTGTTACTGAACGGCTTCTGTAACAAAAATGCCTGGAAAACCACTCTGATCTAGCGTTTTTCAGAGCGGTTTTCACTTTTCTATACTTTAACATTTAGGCAGAAACGCCTCAGAAATCTAAAAAATGCTGCAGCCCCCGAGTTTGTGCTTGTGGAAAAAACGAACCGCTCTGGTGTGCACCATCCCATTCACTTTCATTAGCCAAGCGGTTTTCCCCCTGCGTTTTAAAAAACGCTCCAGAACTGCTCTGGTGTGCACCATCCCATTCACTTTCATTAGCCAAGCGGTTTCCCCCCCGGCGTTTTAAAAAACGCTCCAGAACCACTCTGATGTGCACCAGCCTTCAGAGACCTTGCTAACTCCTCCTATTTTACAACAGTTTTAGAAGGAATCTGCACTATCTAATGATTTCTTAAGATGCCTGAGACAGTTCTGCATGGATTTCTAAAAACCTACTAATATTTTGTCTCTTGATAAATCTGGCCCTGTGTGTGAAGGAAGATCCCCTTTTGCATTGGCTTTCATTGCCTCCATAGGGATCCGCTCTTTGGAAAAAAAAGTGCCAAGTTTGGACTCTCCTCTCAGTTTTCATGAATGTATCCAACGGATCAGTTTGTTGTTGCAAATTGAGACACCCAATATATTTAATATTGGCATCCATTTCTCCATTTTTTTTCCGCTCTAAAAAGCATACTGAACAGGTATGTTTTTAGTGCAAGTGTGAACCGGCTCTTAGTAAAAATAGTTTTATTTACTCACTTGTGTACCCTTTAAAGTGAACCTGATATGGCATGTGTGGGCCTATACTTACCTGGGGCTTCCTCCAGTCCACGAGGTGCTTGGGGTCCCCTGCTGTCCTCTTTTAAATCATCCTGGTAATCAGGCCAGCCACACTCTTCTGCACATGTGCGGCATCGGGGTGCGCACACCCCCATCTTGCTCCCAGAATAGTAGCACGGCAGAGCCACACGCACGGCCAGGCCACTCATGCAACAACTGCCCGAATTCCCAGGATGATTTTAGACAGAACGGAGTGGCTGGAGAGGGACTCCAAGCACCTCATGGGGCTTTGCCTCTACCATAGAGGCAAAGGGAGCATTTTCCCCGAGGCCCCAACCTCTGCTGAGGCCCCCGCAGCGCCGACCCTGCTCCATTCTGCCTGATCTCCCCGCTCCCCGGCAGCTATGGCAGCCATAATTAACTGTAAGTATCGGCGGGTGAGCGGACGGCAGCAGCTGTACTCTGAGACACGCTGTCTCACTCTATGACCCAGCGTGTGTTTACAAATGACGTGCCGGGTCATAGAATGGGCCTAATAGGTATTTATGGCTGCTTGCAGGGCCCCGGGGAGCAGAGGGGTAATAGCACGGGGTGGGGAGCGGAAGCTTTGCGCTGGGGGCCCCAATGCTATGGTTTGCCCCAGGGCCCTTTAAGTAAAAAAAGGCCCACACATGCCATCTCAGGGTCCCTTTAAGCACACTAGCTCTCCTGCATCAACTCAGAATTATTTGAATCTCATTGATTATTCCTAGGCTATTACCTGGGCAGTATTGGAGGGAAAGCCAGAGTAAAAAGACAGGTTCCCTCTGGTCTCTTAGCAGCTGCAGAGCCTCCGCTATAGGTCAGTGGTCCACAAACTAAGGCCCGCGGGCCGAATGTGGCCCCCTGAGGCTTTTTTACCGGCCCCCTACACACAAAATGTATTATAGATGCAGTCATCTACATCTTCAAATATTGGTGGTCCACATATAGAATGAAGCCAGAAACCAGTAATTTGCTGGTTTCCAATAGAATTCCACATCAGGTGACACTGTTGTCCAATTGGACTGCAGGTTGTCACCTGGGTATGCTTCACTGTCTGGCCGTCAAGACTTCTACATCATTTTATGTATGTTCCGGCCCCCCAGCAGTCTGAAGTATGTTGACCTGGCCCTTGACTCAAAACGTTTGGGGACCCCCTGTTATAGTTACAACACTGACCCCTGTACAGGGTGACATTACATACAGTATACATACCATGGCATAGACCTTCCTACAGCCAGGGCATAGTATTCATTAGATAAGACCTTTGTACAGGGGAAATTACAAACGGTACAGCAAAGATGGATAGATATTACATGTAAATAAATACACTATAATATATAAATTGGGGACCGGGACCCCTCAATATACTGGAATACTTAGCACCCTTCCTCCACAATCACGGCAGACAAGCAGCAAGAGTGGGCGGAACCTTTGCTAAAGCGCACTGACATCGGCCACCGGTAGAGGGCAGTGCTCGGCAGTCGTACGGCGGCACGTAGCTCTGATGTCACATGTCAGAAGCTGAGAGTGACAGGAGACCAGGGATTGGCCGCTAGCTGTTGGTGGGTGTGGTGCAGCGCGGCGCGTACATAAGGCGAGTCCGGCGTGTTCTCAGCACTCTGCAGCAGGACAGTGAGAGAGGCGGGTGAGTAGATACTGAGTTCTGGGTTATAGACTTGCCTTGGGAATGCGTGGCGTGACTTCCAATGCTGGAACTTGCTAAACATGTCATTTTCATCTTTCCCCTAAGGAAGAACAGAAACTACAGGCAAAAATCATCATGGTTAATGCAGGCGTCAATGGGTGAGTGTGCCCGGTGGGTGTGGTATCCCCTGTGGTACCCATAGCACGACAGTTAATTAAGCATAAGTGATAGAAATGTATATCCTAGAGTCCGTATTGTGCAATGATGCATTAAGTGATTCCTCATTGATTGGAAAGGTTCCTATGGCTGGCACACTAATGCCACATGGCAATTGACAATGATGAGCTGCTGCAAGTTCTGGGTTATCTGCCATTCTATAATGCTATAGAAGTGTTCTGATTGAAGGTTTTTTTCTTTAACTTGCTGTTGAGAAAGGTGATTGCATGAGTAAGGCAACCTGATCTTTGCTATACTAGTGAATCCTAGTCTCCTCTGTCTCATACTGGTGGGCAGTGGTGTAACTAAGGAGCTTGGGTCCCCAAGCACTAGTGCTATTGAGCACCAAAATGTACCAGGGGGAGCTATGCTGTCAGTATAATTAGAGTAAGGGAAGAGTTTGAGGAATACCACTATGCAATGCACATCTAGAGGTGTTGCACCAATGAAAAGGTAATAAGATGGAGTGCCTCGGTCTAGGAGCCATGGTGTGTCATAACCTCTATGCCCCCTATTGCAATGTGGCTTCTGGGGGGTCTTTGCTATACTGATGGTATCTGGGCTCATGTGTCATAATGGTCTATGTTATACTGATTGATGGATCCTGGGCTCCTCCATCTCATACTGGTGGTTCTCTGCCTCTATTTGTGTAATACTGGTGGGACTTGGCCTTCTCCTGTGTTAGCTTTTTACCTCTAACCCCTCCCTCTCCCTTTGACTGATGCCTGTTTGCTTGCTGTGCCCATATTGCATAATTCTGTGTAGACAATATAAGGTGGATTGATATACATTTGGGGCTATTGGTCCAATGCCTCTGTAATCTTCACAAGATGGCTGCCTGTTCAGCCCCCTTCAGCAGCCATGCAGTAGTCCTTTTTCATATAGTTGAGTCACACCCCTCTGCATTTGCAGTTTCATCCATACCACCACCACCTCCTCCACTGTGCTGGGATGTGCAGCCCCCCTCCCCCACCAGCTGGTGAACTACAAGGACAACTGAAGGTCAGTCTCATCTGGGTCGTGCTGTCTCTGTAAGGCTTTGTGGTCCCTCTGCTGCTTTGCATCATACCTGCTTCATGCAGGGGTGTGTCTGTGACGGCAGTGAGCTCAGTGCAATTCCCCACCTCCTTTTCAGTTACGGAATCAGTCATACTTTCACAAGGAGGCAGAGGCTGACTCACGTCCGCCTCTTGTGCTCTGGCTGCACGTACTTAGCTTGGGGAGGAGGGAGGGATCCCTAAGGCATGTAGATGCTAAGCGCTGGCGATCTGATTAGTCTGTAGATGTTACTGTAGAGATTGGAATAAAAAAACAAAATGACATCTGCCCATAGCAGTGTCCTCTGTCTGCCCCCCCCCCCCTTCTTTCTGCTGACCTTTCCTTGCAGTGTAAAGTAGGTCTCCTATTTATAGCTGGAATGCCAGCTGCCTGAGATAGGAGGGGGCTGCCTTATCCTGGTTACTGGGGTGTGTGATTTGGCTGTGAGGCCCTGTCCTCTTCAGTGACAGGAGCTGCAGCTTGCCAGAGGACACAGGACCCTAGAGATGGCTGCACTGTACCTGGACTTTATCCATCCAGCCTCTTCCAGTCCCGTCAGCAGCAAGGCTTCCTGTTTATCTGTAATCTGCACACTCAGCTGTGAACTTTGCTCCTTGCTTGCTGGTGGGTAGGTCAGGCCTTCAGGGCATTGCACTGGCATGCGCAGTCTGTAATAACATGTTGTTCTTGGGTCTGTGGGAAAGTTGATGCTGGAGGGTTTGTCCTCTTCATGCCTCCATGCTGAGCAAGCACTGCAGACGCATGCCAGAGGCTGCCAGACATCATACTGTTGCAGGGCTGGATTTGTACTTTCCAGTGCCCTAGGCCTGCTTTCACCAAATGCCCCACCCCCCCCCATCACACCACAAAAAATATTCTGTCCAACACTGACTAGGGATCACTGGTTTGAATAGGCTCAATTCAGTTGTGCTGCTCTGCTTGCCATTCAACAAATAATTCCTGTAATTTGAGCTCCTGCCCGAATGTGCACAGCAGCTGATAGTGTTCTGGGCATGCATACTTGAGAAATGATGCTGATGTATGGCCGGTACTTGTCAAGAATGCATAACACTGTACCGGCCTCGGTTGCTGTGCACATCTGGGCAGGAGCCAGAAATTACAGGGAGTGCGAGTGGCCAGAGCATGCACTGCTTCTTTGTCCTCTGTGTGTGACTGGCTGCAGTCAGAGCCACAAACAGGTGGCAGGGCAGTGCGATGGAGAGAAGCCCATCCAGAACAGGTAAGTAGCAAACCTCCTGTCAAGACCCACTTTGGATGTTCTGTTATTAGTGGACCTGAATTCAGAACTTCCTCTCTGCTCTACAAGATATGCAACATAACCTTTAAAAAAAAAAACCTTTCTTTGTTACAGCTGATACAAATCCTGCAAAAAATCTGCAGTGTCTACTTCCTGCTTTCATGGAAGCAGACATATTGCTAACATTCTGTGCTTTCAAATGAGCTTGGATGTTGTGGCAGTCAGGTGACAGTGTAGAAATCAAATTACAACTTGTGATTAGACACAGATGAGGGGGAATTAGACAGGCTCTCTAAATATAGAGTACATTTCTGTTTTCCTTCTGTCCTGTGCAAGAGTTCAGCTCCACTTTAAAGCATCTGAACGACATTTATTTATATTTGCTGAAAAATCAATGCATCTCTTTTTAATGCTGAATGTACATATGATGGTGTACTCTATGCAATGAAATAAACCAATTAAAAATAGTTGTGCTGCAGTCCCTGTGTTAAAGTCAGCTATACATATCTGATTGCGACTGTATATATGTGTACACAGGAAACTTTTGTATATACAAAATATCTATGCTGTAAGAATAAAGCCTGATGTGTAGCTGTGTCTCTAACAGATGGTCAATGAGACGTTAATAATTACGCATTTATGCTGGTTTATGCAAATGTATACACTCTGTTCATGTAATCAAAATTTAATTTTAACGTTTGGTGACTACGAATTAAAGGGTACCTGCGACGGATGAAGGGTTTTTTGTTTTTTTTTTAAATGTATACATACCTGGGGCTTCCTCTAGCCCCTTCAGGCTAATCCGTCTCTTGCTGTCCTCCACCTAGATCTTCTGCTGAGTCCTGGTAATTCAGCCAATCGGTGCAGTCCGGCCATGTGCCGCTTCCACAGCCAGGAGCATTCTGCACCTGTGCAATAGTGCGGCGGAGTGTGCATGCACACTACGCCTGACAGGCTCAAGTACCTGGACCCATAGCAGAAGATCCAGGTGGACAGCCAGACTAATTGGCCTGAAGGGGGCTGGAGGAAGCCTCAGGTATGTATAAAACTCTAATTTAATCTGTCCCAGGTTTACAGTACAGTAGTACTACACTCTACATATGCACTCCCCACAGAACCGCAGGGAATCCACTGAGAATGTTGTGCACATTGAACACAGAGGTGTTGTCTATCACCCATAAACCTGGTTGTGCATGAATGTGCAATGGAGGATGAATCACTTCATTCTCCTGCAGAGTACCTGCACATCACTCTTACATGTACCCAGTTACATTGCCTAGGGCCTGATCTTTATTATTTATTTAGTGTATTATAAAGCGCCTACATATTACGCAGCGCTGGGCAATAAATGGGGATACATACAATATTCAGGGGTAACATACAGCAATATGACTGAATACAAGAAAAACCAGATCGCACAGTATGAGTACAAGGTAATGCTTAGTCAGTCAATGGATGGTAGCATGGAGATTAGGCAAGTTGGGTACACTCAGATGCATAGCATGGGTTCACAGTAATGGAGGTGCATGATCAGGTAGCACACAAGGACCCTGCCCAAAGGCTTACAATCTAGAGGGAGAGGGAAGGTAGGGGACCAGAGGTCAGCTGTGGGTTTAGAGCACTTGTGAGGGGTAGTAGCCCAGAGTGAAAAGGTGAGTTTTGAGGGCTTTCTTGAAGATGTT